>NW_028145490.1:2365000-2582500 GCF_977016875.1 Pavona decussata
TTTTTGGATTCCAAAAGCTCTTGCTAAGATCTACGTTTCCTGAACAGCCATAATTTAACAAGGCAAAATACCTCTGTATTACGAGACCAGGCACCATTCTCATGAAAATTACTACAGAGATTAAAAGATTTTGCTAACTTTCCATGGAGGGAATCCTAAAGTGTAACCATTTACATGAAAGCTGCTGAGAAGTAACTTTGAAGTTCATGTTACTTGCAGTTTTTCAATTTCTGTCAAAAAGAAGTCAAGGCAATCGCATCATAGAAGGTAAATTATATGTCTGACTTCTGGATCAATATCTTTTTTTCTATTAACACTGTAAGTAACATTCAATTTCACTTGAAATAAATCACTTTTAAGTGATTAAGTGAAAAATATTAAAATATTTACCTCCCAGTTTACAACTGCTTAGGTCCAACTCAGTAAGTGTGTTGTTTTTCATCAGCATTGCTGCAAGGTTTTCATTGCTGCCCAAATCATAACTGTTGCCAGTCAAGCAGAGATATTTTAAAAACTTGTTACCTATAATATTATTGTAAAAGATTGTTTAATTCAATAAAATTGATTCAAAAACACTGAGGAATAAGAAGTACTATGCATGATAGTGTGCAAGGACTGTTTACATGTAGTTTTCAAGTTGTAAAGTCAGTTTACCCTGCAGCTACTTAGCAGAGTTTATCGGCTTTGAATACTGGGGAAGGAAGGGGAGGAGAGGGGTGGGGAAGGGAAACTTGGTTTAGGCAGATGTGTGGCAAATGCTGATTTTATTTATAAACAACAATAACAACAACAAATTGAACAAGACACGTCAAGTTCAGCTGGGCTGATGATGATGTATCTTTGTATTCAGGCAACCTGTCAGCATTTGATGGCTGAATTTGTGTCAGTGACCAGTGAGAGTAGATTCAGTATTACTCGTAATTACTAAGTAATAACTATAATAAGGTTATGTTCACACTTGGTGCCCGAGCATTAGTGCCTGGCCAGCACTGGGCACAAAATAGAAACACGTGCACACAGGGAACGGGTGCCTACTTGAATCAGTGCCTACTTCAGTGCCCTAATACAAGGTCTTGACCTTCTAATCAGGCATGGGCACCGTGTCCAAATTCTTGCGTTAAGATGCCTGATAAAAGGGTGCGTTCACATCAGTGCCCAGCAAGGATCGTACTCAAGCACTGTGCTCAGCAACCAAGTGTGAACATGAAAAAAAACAAAATCATCAAGCAGACGTTAATGGCCGGTCACATCTGCGCGGGCAGGCTGCCCCTTGGAGACCAACCTCCAGCAATAAATTGGCAGTTAGTTACAGTTTGTAGTTTCACCTTCTGTAATCATTCAAGACTGTAGATGAAATAGCTCTTGTCAAATCAATAAAAATAATATAACACTCTGACTGAGAGGGCAATAGATTTGTCTGTTGTTGACAATTTTTTTTAATTGTCATCAAAATTTTTGACAAAATAATGACAAAATTATTGTACAGAAACACAGTCACATGTATTTATACAGATGTTTCTACAGTGTAGTTCACTCTCACCTGACAAAGCCTGAAAAATGTCTGCTAACCCAGCAGTAGAGATATCACAATTAACCAAGCTCAGAGAACGAAGTGAGCTGTTTCTTTGCAGTCCAGCAGCAATTAAGCTTGCTCCTTGATCCCAAATCGGACATGACAGGTGCAGCTCTTTGATGCCAATGATAGAATGCCCAGAATCACAGCCATTTAACAGCAAAGGTCTCTGAGACAAGTCCTCACTTGATTCTCCGACTGATATCTCTTCACGATCCACAACAATGAAGTTTGGGTTATTGCCATCTCTCTTTGTATTGTCCCAGACACACTCACTACTGTCTCCAAATGCTGATTTGGTGCCTTGTGTTTTCTTGCCTTCTGTGTAACAGTTGCCACTGGAGCAGTCTGCTAGAGCACAAGCTGTACTGTTTCTGCAGCCTGAAACAGTTGCACTTTTTGAAGATGCAGCTTCTAGTAGCTCAGATGTACTAAAATTGTTAAATTTTGTTTCCCTGTTATCCATACTGAAGTCATTTTTGGGAGGGACACAAAAACCTTCATGTGTGCAAGACATGTCAGTACAGTCTGATTGCCCAACATCTTTAGTATCTGTTCTGGATTCACTTGTTAAATTTGCTGATCCTAATATTTCCGCTGTGCTGGACAGGTTCCAAAATGTACATGTACAAACATCTCTTATCACTCTACCTAAAGATGCAGAGAAAGCTGTTGAAACTTGGCAGGAAGAAAATTCCAGCTTTGTCAAAGATTTGAGGTTTTTGTTACAGTTGCTGCAAAATGAAGCAACTAATTTCTCAATGAGAAATACAGCATCCTCATCATTTATTAGGTTGTTTGTGATTCGAAGGGACTGCAGGGAACCTTTGGTGCAGAGAAAGAAGAGAGTGTCTATGAATTTTTGTGACAACGTGGGATGCATTGATATGAAGCCAAGCCCATTGTCCTCGAGAATAAAGGATTCCAGATTCAAACAAAGGTGCAGACTATTTAGAAACAAATCCAGGACGTCTTGGTGAAGCCAAAACCCGACCAGCTCAAAGTGAACCAAGGGGTATACAACATTAGACAAACTGGTAAATGGTGAAAATTGTAACTCCACAGAGTCAGGTGTAATATGGCATTGTACAGAAGTTAAATCTTCCTGTTGTTGATGTTCTGTTAAAGCAGAAAGCTCCTTTGGCACTTCACTTGAAAGCAACCCACAGTTACAGCGGCCAAAAACCTCGTCATACAGATCTGAGCTGATGGTTGCAGACATGTCAGACTGACGCAGACAGACGTCACACTTGCTGTCTGATTCAGCTGTGCTGTGCTGAGGCACAAAGTTAGTGCAAATGTCAGTCCCATCAGAAAACTCATACATATCTAAATCATCAATGTCTTGATTAGAGAAATTGTGCAAATTTTCAACTACACCATCATCAGTTTGAACTGTCCCTTCCGAGGAAGTTACCCTGCTTTGTTTTTGATCCAGCTGCAGTTTACATGCTAGATTTAAGTCTGATTTATCACTTTTCTTGGCCAGTTTATCAGCTGTATGTGTAATTGCAGTCGTGTTCTTTTTCAAATCAGTAAATCTGACATTTGGCTGATAGTTTATTGGTGACAAAGAACTTATGATACTTCTCCACATTTGAACACTGTTAACTTTGCAAAACCAGAAGCCGACAGATTTCAATCTCTTTGATGCAAGGTTTTGAAGAAGACAACACAGTGAGTCTACTCCATTATCTCTAAGATGGAAAACTTCCAGGAATTCAATGTACTCTGCAAGCTGTAGACAAATCTCCCAGTTTTTGGCAAGGTACACAATGGCTGGGTTGTACAGCTTCAGGTATGTGCCATACTTTCCACAAACTGAAACAATTTGTTGAAAATCCGTGCTTCCTGTAAGGATAAAATAATACATGATTATTTAAATATATAGTAATATTAAAGAATTTAATCAAGAAGTTTAATTATGAAATGTATTTTTTGTATTTTTTATTATCATTATTATTGTAGATATTTAATTAGTCATTAACAAGTTACAGGCATACTTGGAAAAAGAAAATTAACACATTCAAGTTCTCCCAACCAATGTCAAACCTATGACCTGCAATCTTGGAAAAATCTCGCTGATATGTTTTGCCCTCTGAATATCCCATCGTAAATTGTTGAAATCTCCCTTAGATCCGAGATAAATGCAATTCAGCAGGATCTCACTGAAATTTTTTCCCTTTGAAAATCTTGCTGAGATCATGGTTATCTTGGCGAGATAACCACGATCTTGGAATTTTTATAAGGGTTGGGAACACTTACAAGTACATTAACTTATTAAAAGGTTATTAAAGCAAATTATTAATTAAAAGTAATTACATGATTGAGTAAACAAAAGACAAAAACAAACAAACAAAAAAAAACAAAAAAAAAAGATTTCTCCTGACTTGGTTTTTACTCTGCCTTTATTAAATCAGAGCCACAAATTCAATGCCCTTGGAATTGAACCTGAAAAAATGAATCACAATCACTAAATGTTATGTAAAACTACATGGCATAAATTAATTAAAGTGGCTGACACTGGTTTCAAGCTATTTCTAGCACTTACACTTGAACAGATCAATACTACCATGAATTCTTTATCGGTTGATTTACGGTAGCTTGTAACCCCTTCATACAATTTGTTTTAAAATTTCTAAAAAGTTGTATCTGAACATGCTGAAAAAAAAAGGAAGCCCCTGAGCTCATTTTAGCCAACTTATGTGGGGTGTGTTAAACAGGTTATACCATTGCTATGGTTACCTTGGGAAAATGCCATAAACTATTCACCAATGATTTTGAAAGCATGTGTTTGATACCATTATTGTTGTAATTTATTAAACTGTTAAAGAGTGCATGGAACTGTTCAATAAGAGGTGGAAACTAGTGCCAGCCACGTAACTTCAGACAATAATAATAATAATAATAATAATAATAATTATAATTATAATAATAATAATAATAATAATAATAATTTATTAGTAAAGGAAAGAGCAATGAACAACATTTATCATAATTACCTTTAAAGGAAGAGCATTTTTCCATTGCATTGCAGCTGTTGACAGCTTCTTGCAAGTGTCTTTGAAGATAATAAACTCTCCACCATTCTTGTTCCCGTGTAATTCCCCTTCTGTTAAAATAAACCTCAGGCCACTTGCTCTGTCTGGGCCAACGTGCAGCATACATATCTCTCCAAAGGGGATTGGTGTTGATTCCTGGCAAATAAAAATAGGACTAAAGATGGAATTTCAAATCATTAACAAGTTACAGCCATGTATTGTGGAGTTCCTCATTCCGGCTTTACACTTTGTTTTCAATTCTCTGTACATTCATTTCGTACCAAAGCACCAGTAAGGTTGGTGCTACAAGACACAGACGGCCGCACACTCCTGATGCAGATAGACACTGATGACACCAAGACTTAGTTCACAGATTTCAAGACAAACTTCCACTGGCCTTTTACCATTTCTCCTCATACATGTACAGTCAGCTGCCATTAGCAAATTCCAGCAATTCCCATCCCCTTTTGGTCAATTGCAGGACATTTACCGACAATGTTATCCTCTATATGTGGGGCATTTTACATTTATTAATTTATGCCAATAAAATATAATTACAGATGATAAATAATATGATATGGAATTTAAAACATTGGTTATTTTATGCTATACGAGTCATAATTTACTGTGTGCACTTAGGGAAGAAAACGATTAAAATCGGGAGTTTCAAAAAATTGAGGGTTCCTATAAATAAATTATCAAGACTCCACTTTATGTATACACCTTTTTCATAAATGGTGGCTGATAAATAACTCTTTTGTTTGTATGAAAATTAGCCTTACTAGCCTCGTTAGCATGTGCAGAATTCAATAGAATTTTTACTCTAAAATGAGGTTAGTAGGGCTAATTAACATATGTTAAAAAGAATAATAGATTGGCTGCCATTTATGAAAAAGGGTTTTAGTAGTTTATCCATTGGCATTGTGCATGTCAGGAGTCCCAGAGTCCTCACGCTCTTTGACCAGTAGTTTATCGCCAGGAGAAACTCTGAGGTACTGGAATTTTATTGACGCAAGATTTCTGTGGTAAAACAATGCAAGCCGTGATGAGGCAGTCAATCAAAAAATTTAATCTTTTTTTAATTCTCCAGGGTCTCTCCTGGTGACCATCTGCTGGCAAATGAGCCTGAGGACTCTGGGTACAAGGATGCAGAGTAAACAATACAGTACAATGCTAATGGACTGGATAAATTGGTCTTAAGGGCGATTTAGACGGTACAATTTTGCCTACGATTTGTCGCATGCGACACGCTGACGCCATGCCTATAACACGAATCGCGTCGTGTAAATCAACCTACAACATCCTTACGACAGACGCACACAACACGAAAAATGTCGTAGGATTTTAAAATCCTACAACAATCGTAGATATATGCAATGTTGAATGACGAGAGTTGTGTGCAATTTTTTGCATTACGCGAGCAGTGCACGCTCTAGAAATCGCATGCGACAGTCGTAAGCAAAAGTTGTGCCGTCTAAATTGGCCTTTACAAACCCATGTTTTGGAAGATGCCAGATACTTCAAGCCTCTCAATCTCAAATGGATGGAGCTTCTCCAAAAGAGGAAAAAGTAAGTGTTTTGGAATTCCTAAAAATAGCAAACAGAACTAGGGTAAGCAACGAAATGGAATTTGCACAGATTCATTCCCATCTGTTACCAAATTTATTTATTCTAATTAAATTTCACTTAAGTTTTAATTTAAAGCCAACATTTAAACAGCACAGGTCCAATTCACCAAGCTGGCTTAAATGGGGCACTTTGTCGGGCTCGGGGGATATTTTTCCTTACTCTGAAAGGGTACTTCTCATTGAATCTTGCTACACATGTGTATGTTTTATACACATTCACAAGTAACTACATATACGCAGTAATGTGCCTACTCCCTTGGCGAAATCACATACATTTAGATTTACAATGCAGCTTTATAAAAGGCATCCTTTTATTTCCAGATGGACCACATTCCCAAAAGAGTCTTGGAACTGACTCTAATAATAAGCAGAAATGTTGCAAATACTTCTCCCTAGGGCACAAGAACTTTTCTCAACCCGTTAACTTAGTATTTACAGAAATCCTGCTGGATAAAGACCAACGAAGAAGGAACATGTAAGCTGCCTTAACTCACGTACTGTTGCGCATAATTTCACCTTGAGCTTTATACATTCTGTTTTACACCCGACTTAAATTGCCAGCGTTTTGTTAACGCTCTTGGCCGATACCTTACCCAAGAAGTCTTCAGGTCTCCAACAGATGACATTTGCACGTATGAATTTCACACATAAATCCTCAAGTTTGGGAAGACGATCATAAAAATCCCCAATTTCGTCGTCCATATTGGATTTTACCATCAAGATTAGGACTGGGAATAGCACTGAGGGATTGTGGATCACAAGCTGTGATGCATGATGGGATGCTTCAACGCGGAAGTTACTTCCGGCTTGAAGCTGTTCAAAATGGAGGCTCTCTCTGAACCTATGTCATTACAACCTTCGCAACATCGTCAAGAACTTGTTGACCGTCTTGATATTCTGAGAACAAACGAAAGTTTCTGCGATGTAACGATCGTTGCGAAAGGCAAAGAGTTCAAAGCTCACAAAGCTGTTCTAGCTGCAACAAGCCCGTTCTTTCTTACTCTTCTAACAAGCGACATGAAAGAAAGTAAGGAACAACTGATCAAAATAGAGCTTGAAGAGGCAACTACGGCTGTTATGGAAGACGTGCTGAAGTATGTTTACACTGGAAATGTTTTGGTGACCGAAGAAAGAGCCCACAATCTGTTTGTAACAGCGGATTACCTTCTCTTACCAGGATTAAAAACAATGACGGGTAATTTTTTGAAAGAGGTTGTATCAATTGAGAATTGCATTTTCAATTATTATTTTGCTGAGAAGTATCAGTCCCTAGAACTGAAGGAAAAGTCATTTGAGGTGATCAATTCACATTTCAGTGTTGTCATGGAAACAGAGAATTTTCTTAACCTTGGTGTGAAGCAAGTGATGGAATGGGTGTCTAGTGATGACATCACTGTGGGTACTGAGGAAGATGTGTTCAAGGGAATTGTCAAATGGGTGTCACACAACAAGAGTGAACGAGAAGAAGCATTCCCTGAATTATTGCACCAGGTCCGATTGACTTCAGTATCACACGACTTTCTACTAAATGAATTAATAAAAGAGGAACTCATCACTACAAATACTAAGCTTGGCTTGAATTTTGTGGCAGATGCCATGAAAGTAGTACTGAATTCCATTGATGGGCAGGTTACTCAGCAACCAAGAAAATGTCTCAATGCACATATAGATGGAATTTTTGTCTGTGGAAGGAGAAAGGCATTGTGCTACTTTCCAAAACAAAACTTGTGGTACAGCCTGGCAAATAAAGCATTTGATCATGAAGTTAATTCTCTTGCCCATTGTAGGGGAAGAATTTATGTCGGCAACATAAATGTGAGTGATCCACAGGTAATGGAATACTATTTTCCCTCTACCAACTCCTGGGGAACAGTTCAAAGAGGTACATGTAAAGATATGGACAAAATTATTTCCTGCATGGTTTTGAGGGGTGACCTGTATGCTTCAAATTCTTCTGGAGCAATCTTCAGATATGACATTGAAACAAATTGTTGGAATAAAGTGATGGTCACACCCTCCACCCCAACGAACTCTTGTCTTGTGACTGATGAACAGTACCTGTATAAAATAGGTGGTTTAATTGGTTCAATGCTTCATGGATGTGCCTCTTCAAGAACAATAAGATTTGATCCTAATGACCACAAGTGTGAAGAAATTGCAGATCTAAATGAGGCAAGGTACAATGCCTTTGGAGCTGCCATGAATGACAAAGTTTATGTAGCCGGTGGACAACGGGCTTGGAATACTGTCCTCAGCTCCTGTGAAGTTTACAGTCCGTCAACCAATGAGTGGCAGCTGATGCCCAGTCTGAAGGTACCACGGTTTGGTGCAAGCATGGTGTACCTTCAAGGAGAAGGACTGTATGTTTTCGGTGGCCAAAAATGTAAAATTGAAAGTTGGAGTTACACAAGAGAAATAACAATTGAAGAATTTGGGTCAGAGATGAAGGAGTGGACAGAGAAATCTGTTATACCAGTTAAAAGCTTTGAAAGTGCAGCGGAACTGAAGAAGGCAGAGAACAGATTTCAGGCTTGTTCTGCAAGACTCCACAAAGGAGTGATTGATAAACTGAAGCCACTTAACTAACTAATCAAAGAATCAGGGCTTGGGTGTAGAAAATGTATGGAAAGAGGGTGTTTTTTTGCAATTATCATTGATCCTTGCATTTCAGAGGATTTTCTCACCTTTCATGTTTTCTATGTACTTGTCAGTCAGTCTTTTGCCAAGTGATGCATGAGCATGTGCAAGAAAGTCCTTTAGGGTGCAGGAAACAGTTGGCTAATTAAACTCACTTTATAACACCTGGCCCTGTTTCATGGCACTTGGGAAATATGACAATGTGAAGACATAGATATTAAAAGCATTACAATGGGACCTGATTCACTTTTGAGAAGTTAGTTGTGCTGATGGAACTTGAGGGAAGAGCAAGTGCAAAAAGAAAATGACTTTAAATTGGGATCAGATGATCCTTCGATCTGACGGTCATTAAAATGACTACTCCTGTACATCAGTGTAACCTATCCAGGGGTATCCGAAAGGAAAATCAATGATTGGAAAAGCAATTGATCAATCAATATCAATCAGTATATATCAATTGGTATCGTTGAATCTATGATATTGGCAAAGCAAGTGCATCAGAACTTGGTTTTCTTGATGCAAATAACATACCTAAAGTTACATGCACACAAGATTTGTAACTTGCCCCACTATAAAGCCTTAATAAATGCCAGGCTGGAGGAAAACATCTGGCCAGTATAAAATAAGTTTAATGTATCATAATGGGAAGATGCTAGAGGCTAAATGGAAACCCGTTTTGAATTGTAATTTACTAGGTACATAGGTGTGTAACCGAAAAAAAAAACTGCAAAAAGTAGATAAGAATTGTAGTCTAAGGAAGTATTGTATAGTAAGTAGTATAAGTGACGCACTGTAGGTGGCATTGTAACTAGTGTCTGTCTTGTTTTGTAAAGTAGTGTTCTCCGTGCTGCAATTAAAAAAAAGTTTAATATATCGCTATAATTTATCATAATTTTCCACTTAATGTTGGTGTGCTCTTTACTGGTTGGAAAAGGAGGGAGAATGGAGAAATACTTTTCAGTAAAGTGTAATGATCCTCGGCAGCTTGGCCACCTTCAATCTAAGCTTCATTGTTTTAAATCCCACAACTAGAATCAAAATGCGTTAAAAATCGATGCAATCTACATGTATGTGAAAAGATTTGATATACATCAGATTTTGTCAAAATTGCCAAATTCGCCGTCACCTGCATTTCTGGACACAGGTCATAAGTGAATGAAATCAACTTTCCTGTTTGAAACAGAGAAACATGAAAATATGAATGAATGGAGCAGCTAGTAACAGCTGTAATGTGCCAGAGACTTGTGGAACTAATTCTTAACGTATATCAGTGTTATGTTACAGCCGTTTCAGTTTGAAAATTATTTCAGTTATTGTTGATGAATCAGTGCGTGCAAGTGGTAGTGCAACGACTTAAGCTCCATCCACACCAAAAAAACATGTTTAATTAAACCAGGTTTAACAAAATGAAAATTGTTAACAGAAAGCTGAACCATTGACTTTGACATAGGATTCAAGTAAGCTTTAACTTATGCTTTCATTTGTGCTTAATCTTTAGTCGACAAAAATCCGAAAGCAGCTTTTATGATGGAAACAATTTTAAACTGTGTTTAACTAAACAGCTTTTAAACGCGTTAAAGCCTTGGTGTGAATGGGGCATTAGTCCGCCTCACACAGACTGTTTAAATTTCTCGCGGTTGGCTTTCAAAGGAGAAAAAAGAAGAGAAAAAGAAGAAATCTTCCATAAAAACCCTAAGCGAGATTGGAAGCGACAAATTCGGCGTTTGACCGACGCCCCTTACCTCTTGAGCCACAAATATGAGTTTGACCAGACCAATTCAGCGAGTTTTTTTTTTTTTTTATTGCCTTCTAAAACCATCCAGACGATCTTATCCGCAAAACGACTTCGCAGCGCTCAAAACACACGCAAACTAGCTCGAAACACTCTCAGACGTTCCTCCATCGTATTTACCTTTTTCCATTTCGTGCGAAATCACTGCTAACTCGCACTACAATCACTGACAGGCTCTTTTCTCACCAATAAAAAAAAAAGTGCGAAGTCTTTTCATCAACATTATCTTTATTTTAGATAGAGTAGCTTTTGCTCACTATCCGGATAGTGAGCTTTGGTCAGCATCTAGCTATTGCCAGTGTGCTTTTCGGTAGAAAAAAAGACAAAACAAACAAACAAACAAACCAAAAAAAACCCAAACAGAAACAACAAAAACAAAATTTTCTCTCCGCCTGACTGGGAGTCACTAATATTTTGACCGAGCGGCGGCTGGAGGTCTGGGGTGAGTGAACGACACGAAAAATCACCTGAAAACAACGAAAGAAAAAGAGACAGAAAGAGTATCATTAGGAACGGCGCGTCACTGACGCGGGTGAAAATATTTTAAAATCTAGAAGCTCTAAAATGCATTTTAGCTCTTTTTTCATTTATATTTCTGCAAAAAAGTCTCGCTAGAGTTTAAAACACTGTTGTCAACTGGGTGGCGGACTTTTTACGAAGCAGATATCAACGTGTAAAGCTGAAATCTGATTGCTTTTCGGATTTCAAACCAGTCCCGGCTGGAATTCCACAGGGAACCCGGATTGGCCCATGGCTCTTTTTGGCTGTGATCAACGACCTCACATCGAGCAATGCCCCCTCTCCTATGTGGAAATTCGCTGACGATACCACGGTCTCGGAAACTGTCCCCACAGTGCTCCAAGATACAGTACATGATGTCCTTCGATGGTCTAACGATAACAGATTCAAACTGAACTCACTTAAGTGTAAGGAACTCAGAATAGACTTTCGAAGGAAAAATAACTCAGACACTGTTTCCCTTGAGGCCAACGGTAATGCTTTTGAAATTGTGAAATCAGCTAAGATATTAGGTATTACTGTAAGGAGTGACCTTAAATGGATCGATCATGTAGATAATATTACTATGAAGGCGTCCCGACGAATTTACTTGCTCAAGCAACTTAAGCAAGCTGGCATAGACCGTAAGTCGCTAATTCTTTTTTATTGTGCATGCATGCGTTCCGTTCTGGAATATGCATGTCAGGCCTTCCATACTAATTTGCCAGCCTATCTGTCCGACGAAATAGAGTGAATTCAGAAAAGAGTCTTAAGGATCCTATTCCCAGAGGTTTCGTATAGCAAGGCCCTGGAAGAGGCGGGTTTGAAAACACTCTTCCATAGACGTGAAGAATTATGTAGCAGTCTGTTTAAACAAATAGTAGAGAGTGACCAGCATAAACTAGCTAGCCTGCTGCCCGCGCACAATGACAGTGGGAGATATCATTTCAGGACTAGGCGTATGTTTTCAATTCCGAATATGAAAACAAAGAGGTTTGGAGACACTTTTATGATGCACTTTGCAAGTAAACAGCAATTGTAGTTAGTCTAGTTAGGATTGTAGTTATTGTAGTTAGGGTTTTTATATTTTGAAATTTTAAACATGATGTATGTGACGCAAGTAATTCAGCTTATAAAAGTTGTTTTCGTTTTGTTTTAATAAACGATTTATTTATCTAAATAGTAGTCTTTTTATTACTTAAAATCCCTAGGCGCCTTGGGATACTTTCCCCAAGTGTACTGATTGCTCGGTTGCTACGGCCCAGTGGAGTATAGTGGAGGCGCGTTCAGATAAAGTTTAAACACAGGGCTCTAAACGTAAACACGTTTAACCACAGGGATTTTATGATATTTAGTGTGTTCACTTTGAAGCCTCCAATTCATGATAGCAAGCCCGCTATAAATGTATGTAATCTATAAGACGCTAAATTTGTCGACAGACCTGAGGGGGAAAAGTGGCCAACAAAGAGAAGGTGTCGTGCAGGCCTTCCGTGCTTTTAGCCTAAATTTATAGAGCGTATGCAACAAATCCCAAGGGATTCCAATGACAATGGCGTGGTGACCATGTTGGTTTATCATAACAAACCAACTCTTTTGTTAACGGTACACCAACATGGCGGCGATGACGACACGTGCATACACTCCATAACTTATAACCGGCTTCCTTACGGCTTGTTTTAGCATGTTATTTAGTTGGCCTTAATTATGATTACTTAAGTCACTCTCTTTCGTTAGCCAGTACAATCTGCTTTAGCAGCAAGAAACTGAAATTTACACAATTGAAAGCCACTGTTATTTAAATTAAGAAAGTCACATATTTCAAATTTTTCCTAACGGGAAGTGACTAGAATTCTTTTTTTAAACTTGACGCTTGCTCTGTATGTTTAGTTAACTTGGGAGTGAGGTTTTATGGATCGCTGCTTGAGTACAATAAGGAGATTTAAATAGATCATAAATAGGTCTTCCCTATCTCAATTAGTTGTCGGTCTGCGCGTATGCCAAACACTTTGTGCTCAGCAAGAACGGAAACTTTTCTCGCAATGTTTTTGCTATTGATGGCCTATCTCTCAGTAACTGCAAAAGCATTTCTTCCTCGAATTAATCTCCTAGCGACTGAAGATTCCACTACGCTCGATCACGCGTTGATTACAAAGGACGGATTTCTCAAGCCACTCATCTACTTCCTTCGCGACAATCAAAAGTATTTGAGGGACGAATATCTAACGGGCTTTCTGTATGATATCTTTCGGTCTAATTCGCCAAATCCTTTGAAAGACACGATTGAAAACATTTTCCCGCAGATCCAGTTCCTTAACGCCTTGAGCGAGATTCAGAGTGCCAATGTTGAGGTGGATTCGTTCCCGTTAAACAGCTCAGCCGCTGCGCATTTTGATGGCGAGCAATTCAAACAGGGGTCGCAGAGGATCAACCGATTGCGCCAAGAGCTAATAACGTCTCTTCTCAAAGGCGATAAACTACAGCACGCTAGGAACCTAGCCGGCCGTGCGCTGCACACTTTGCAGGATTTTTACAGTCGTTCCAACTGGATAGAACTCGGCAATCCGCGGCCATATGACGAGTTAGGCCAACCCGGAAGTGAAATCCCTCAGAATTTTATTGCAGGGCCGACAGAAGCAACATGCAAGAGCTGCCCTTTAGAACAAGGCTCTGGCCTGCCTAATGGATATTGTGAGGCTAACTTGGACACGGTGAAGCTTACAAGTGGATATCGCTCAGGACAGGACGTTAAGAAACCTAAGAACCTTGGAAAATGCAGTCATGGCGGGAAAATGGACGAGAGTCGTTTGGAGCCGGCTACGGGCGGAATTAACAAAGATTCTACATCAAGGGACGAGTCTCCTCGTGCTAGGTGAGCATTCGTTATATAATACCAGGATTTCATTCAACAGGAAATCTTTAAAAGCCAGTACGTCTTGTTTGTACACAAATAATTGATTACAAGGTGGACAGTTACTGACTTAAAATTGAACAAAGAGACGTAATTTTGCTGACGTAAGACTTTGTTGTACGCTTATTGGTGTTAACGCATCAAAGGGTGATTTTACTCCCTGCGGCCTGTTTTAGCTTGTTTTTAATTGGCCAAAATTCTGATTATTTTGTTCACATTCGTTCGTTTATTTTTAGCCAGTATAGTTTGCTTTAGATGATCTTGTTCAGAAGTCTTCCGTGTAAAGAAACTGTTTTCGTGAGAATGATGTAATCACTGATAGACTGAATCGAATCTGAAAGGGAAATTGTAAACAGGAACACCTAATTAAATAAGTTAATGAGTGGAATGGTCAGCCGTGCATAACATTACTGACCCCGCACTCAATCGAAAAGCGGCTTATAATAGGTCTGACATTTTCAGGTAGATCTATCTCACCAAATAAGGACGCTTGATCGGCATTGTTTGTTCACGGGACGGGTTAGATTGTATGTTTGTTAAGCAGTACATTAAAGCATTCAATCCAACAAAAGCGGCCAAAACGAGGGTCTCATTTGGGTTAACTGTCAACCGTCAAACAGCCTAAAATCTAACCGTCAACCGTCAAAAAAGGGCAATTTTTACGTTAGCCTTCAAAAAAGCAGTTATTATCAGCCGTCGAACGGTTTCATAGTCTTTCAAATACCACTATTTCGGCTGTTCAATCTCGGAATTGCGGCTCTTAGAACATGATCGCTTAAACCGGTACAGTAAACCAGTTTTCATGTTCCCAAATATAGTCACTTTATGGTCTTTTCCATTTGATTTGAGTCTAAATAGACATCACAACTAACTTTCGACTGGAAGTACTTCCGGTTTCAAAATATTAATGATGTACTACACTGATAACGTGTTTCTGACCATAAAACAATGTCCAGAACACAACTATTAATGTTAAAAAAAAAATCAATAAAAGAAATAGACTCATGGAAGAAATTTCCCTGGATAACCGTCAACCCTCGAAAGGCCTTAAATTTAACCACCAACTATGAAAGTTACACCCCCATTGAGACCCTCTCAAATGAAAGAAGTTGATCCGACATTTTCAAAGGAATCTATCTCAGCAAAATAGGGACACTCGATTAGGCACTGCTTGGAAGAAAAGCCAGTCTTATACAACGAAGCAGGACGCATGGTTTTGAAACCTCAGTATTCAGTTATTAACAGCCCTCTCTTCATGTGAGCTAAGTATTTGACTTCTGTAAAGTCTAACATGTTTAGCGATGTTCTCTCACGAAAGTATTTTTACTTTCTGACTAGTGCTGCTGCACTTCTCCGAAATACTTGCCATTATTGGTTAAATTTTGTTTTGTCAGGCAAAGGGGGGAAGTATTAAAATATCAGCAGCGCATATTCATCCAACGGCTGAATTTAAATTTTCCTGAGTTCATTAACTGCGTTACAAAGAAAGGAAATCAGTACTTGTATTCTGTTTATATGATTAAAAATGAACTTTATTCAGAGGGATGCCTTGGTAGTAATGGATGTATGCAACATGGCGTTCGAGTCGTACCAGAGTCCGACGGCTGTGCCATGCAAAGAGGCCTAATAAGGCCGAGTGCACATGTGGTACGGGCCATGCTGTCGACTCGTTGCTGTTTGTAAAACCTACAAGGCAAACTGGCTGTGGTGATGAGATTGGCTCGACTGCAGTGTTATAATGCAACTGTTAAAGCAAAAATGGTTTATTTTGCCCACCACTGAGTTTGTGACTTTCTATCAAATTTTCTTGCAACAATTTGGTGTGACACAGTTTGGTTGTTCCGTTGACTTAATTAATGTTTGCAAGGCAATAAATAATATTTCCAAGCATGTTTATCAATCAGAATCAAGGTAGATGATCTTAACCGCAATCAAACGTAAAAATTAAAATGTCTGCCAAAGATACGGTTTTTACTTTGAGACCTCTGAGTTGATAAGTTTTTTTAAGTCTTAAAGTGAAGTATGCAGTAACTATGTTGCTATTTGAATGCGTGACACCCGGAAATCCGATTCACCTAATGGTTCAGTTTCACCGCTCGCAAAATTAGCAGTGGGAATCCCCTCCGCTAGATTGTTGCTTGACACGTTAATTAAGTCATCATCATTATTATTATTATTATTATTATTATTATTATTATTATTATTATTATTATTACTATTATAATTTAAAAACCTTATCTTTAAGGGACTTTTCTTATTTCTTATGTTTGACCGCGATAAACAAACGATCAATCCTCAATTCGTCCATTCCCATCCATTCATCCACCCATCAATCAATCAATCAATCAATCCATCCATCAATCAATCAATCAATCAATCAATCAATCAATCAATCAACCAAAAAAGCCTTGTGGTTTCTCATGGGCTTCCTCTCCACCTTTATTTTATTATTATTACACTGTCTTGTATTTTTTTTATTGTCATGAGGCAAAAATAATCAATCAATCAATCAATCAATCAATCAATCAAGCAATCAATCAATCAATCAATCAATCAATCAATCAATCAATCAATCTGTTTATGCTTTATTTTTGTTTGTAGCCTACATACGATTGCCGCTGACCTTGCCATTGAAGCCACGAGTATCTTCTTACATGACATCCGCTCCACAGTTGGTGACGACATCTTCGCTAAATTCCTGAATCTTAAGTCAGAGAAAAGTATGGCTCTGGTAATAGATGTATCGGGAAGCATGAGTGGTGAGCTTATAATAAGATTACTAAAATTTGTTGCCATGGGATTGAACTCCCTCTGAGAACAACTACTGTGAAACGGCGAAGAAAAGGAACCTAATTACACTTTATTGAAAAAACACTTTATTAAAACAGTTACAAGTTAGTTATATACCTACCCGCAAATAGCTAAGGCTAGTCGAGGCGGGCAGGTATGTCTATACTAAACTAAATACAAATAAATTTGGTGTTTACAAATTGACAGCCACAACTAAAGTAAAAGTTAAATAAATAGTAAACAAACAAGTGAATATACAAAACAAAAAGGATTCGCAAGCTCAAAGAAATTACAATTGTTATAGTAGACAATACTGAAAATGCACTTGAATCACAAAAGAACGATATATGTATAGTTACAAATTTGCATGTATAATTTTACAACAAAACACAATAGGCCATTTCCGACATGCTGTGAACCTCACTATAAAAGCGAGGCTAAGTGTAAAGATTTTCATATGAAAATTAATTTGTCTGCATATGAATGAAGACTAATTTTCATAATAAAAACTTTGTACTTACCCTCGCTTTCGTAATGAGGTTCAAAGCAAATTGGGAATAGCCCTCTATCAGAAAGGATCAAAGATTTACTTGAGTGGCGTGAAAATACTGTGAATCATGGGGAAATATAACAAACTAAGGTGTTACAGATACAAAGGGACTAGAGACATTTTTCAACAACAACAACAACAAACATTGTACCTCATAAGAACACAGCGCATGATTTTTGACTGAATGAAAGAAACTGAAATTGAAACAGAGAAACGATTGCGAGGTGATGAACATAAATATTCATAATTATCTCGCTTCTTTGAAATTCTGTTTCTTAGTATGCATGTGTATGTTGTGGTTCAATTCTTTCCTTGGTTTAAATTATATTTTCCATTGTTTCAAACTCATTATCATACATTATCATACCCATGAACAATAGGAAGATAAAATATGAACCAATGATAGATTTGAACCACAACAAAAAATTCTTTAAACTGTTGAAACTCTTGAAACTGTTTTCTTGATTTTGCGTCAGATGAAATCAGTGAGGTGAAGAACGTGTCCATTAATTTCGTTCGCAAAACTTTGCAGAAGAAAGAAATCTCCTTCACGTACATTCTTGTGCCATTTAGCGATCCAGGTTAGTTGCTTTCTCAACGGCTATTTGTTTTAGGAAATTTAACGTACAAAATAACTCTCTAGATCTTACGCTCATTTTCCTGATTAAAATATGGCTGGCGGGATTGATCACTTGACCGGCATTCTTCATCACCGGCGATATGATTAAAAGGCCATTTCCGAGTTGCTTTGAACCGCAAGGCTTCGTGTATAATTATGAAACATTTATATGTAACCGAAACAAATTTTCATATGAAAAGCTTTGCACATTAGCCTCGCTTTCGTAATGAGGTTCAACGCAACTCGGAAATGGCCTATTCCCACTAGGAGACTGGTACGAGCAAGGTATCCAGTTCGGGTAGACGGTTGGAAAGCAGTCAGTTGGTTAGGAAATATCTTTTCAGTTGAAAACTATTTGACAAGATTTACTCTACCCGGAGAACTGATGCCGAATATTCGTCGGCACGATGTTCATTTGTCTACCCAAACGATCCTATAATCTCTCACTTGCACCGGTCTTCTCACAGTTTCTGAAGTGGAGGAATTGTCTAACGTAGGCACATAATGCACATAGGGGGTGAGGGGTAGGGGACGAGTTCTATTTTGTATGGATCGATGATGTGCGAATCGTCGGTTTCACAAGCTTGTTAGGCAGGCAACTGCAAAGCGTTTAATTTGTTCATGGGAGGCGCTGTGGGGATCTGCGATCCACGAAACAAAGAAATTCATCCTGCTTTATGCTGTGAGAACCTCAACATTATTGAGTTAGGCAATGTTCGACGAACACATAAAAGTAATCCAAACTGTGGCTATCGTTTATTGTATTGCTGGGGGTTTTTTTTGAGACTGCAAAGCGCGTGAGTATTTGCTTGGATCGACTAAATGATGCAACTTTGTTGGATATGTGTAAAGATGTAACAAAAAAGTTGGTTAAAGATCACATAACTTGGTCGCTAAACGTTCTAACTTTCCCTGCTTAATCACTTGCCATACCGCTGGCCTTCGAAAAACCGGTTGTTAGGCTGGTTTGTCAATGATACTAAGTGGAGCAAGCGTCAATATTACTAAATGTCGCTACTGTCATGATACAATTACAAATGTCGTTATTGTCATTACACAAACAAACGTTTTACTCTTGAGATATGAACCCTCTACTCTAATATTAATTTGATTAATTTGGAATCTTAAAACTGTAACAAAACTGTAAATAATCTAGATTAACTTTCAGGGTAATTCATGAATTTGCCAAACTGGCTTTTGAAAAATTAAACTCTGGCTTGTGTTGTTGAATCGTTACTTTAACTGGCGAGCAGTTTCCTTCCTTTCCCCCCTTTTTTTTGTGGTACAAAAAGAAAGAAACTGGATTCTGACCGCGAGGGCAGGGAAAAAAATTTCTTTCCCTTTTTTCGTTTGTATTTGGCCGATTTGAGCATGTCACATTTCGAATCTTTATTTAAATGCTCTCCAGGATCAGAAGAAAAAAAAGAACATTTGTTAGTCGAAAATTGGTGTAGCTCAATAAAGTTGAGGTTCTCACTGCATGTGAACATGGAGCAGCATAATTATCCTCACCCCCTACCCTTCACACCTTACCCCTTTTTTCTCACCCCTTACCCCTCACCCCCACCCCCCACTCCTTACCCCTACCTCTCACCGCCGGAATAGACTTGCCGCTGAAATCCTGTGTATGCAATTTCTACTCCTTTGTCAACATGAGGATAATTTTTAAAAGACCGGCCGGATCAAATCTTTCTTTCCTTTCAAGCACCGCTTGAATAGTCAGTCAACAATCTAACGTCATTAGCAAAGCCGATTGCTGGGACTACAAGGAATTTTACATCGGTAAAAGAGAGCAACGATTTCATGATAAGAAAATTGAACACTTCAAGGCCCTCGCTAAAAATGACAACACCCGGAAACAATATCAAGTGGGATCATTTCGGGCAAAACTGATTATCACTGTAAAATCAAAGAAACCTTGTTTATTCAAGAAGTAAAGCCAGCTTTTAAAGTCAACGTCAGCAGTGGGAGCTGATGCGTTATTTATTAGCCGTGGCTTTTTATAGATTAACTGTTTTAAAAGATTGTTTTTCTTGAAATCTGTTCCAGACTCCTTATCACTATTATATGACGGTCACTTTTGAAAATGTATGTTGACTATCATACGAAACGTTTATATAAAATGCGCAAGTTTATAATGTTTATCACCGCTGTTTGTGTTTTATTCATAATTTACCCAGTCATGATATAACTCCAGGGTTGAAACCATTGATAGTTTCTTTGTTTTCGTCACACTACAGAAGTGGGCCCTGTAACAGTGACAAGTGATGCTCAGAGAGCAATTGACGCAGTGAACAATTTAACCGCATCAGGAGGTGGAGACTGTCCAGAGCTAGGCATGACGGGTCTTTACCAGGCCCTTCTCCGCTGCCTTCCTGAGACAATCATCTACTACTTCTCCGATGCTGACGTGAAAGACGAATTCAGAAGAAACGAGGTCATGTCCTTAGCCAAGGAAAAGAAAGTTAAAATCAATTTTATTCTGACCGGTAGCTGTGGTAAGCGCAAAAAACGTGACACCCAGTCGTCAGCGGTACCTACAGACAATCACCGAATAAGGAGAAGTCTCCAGTTTCAAGATTTGTACCAGGCCCTCGCTACCCAGACGGGAGGACAAGTCCTTGCAACTAGCAAGAGCGAAGTGGCTGAAGTGGTCAAGGTGATTGATCCCGTAAGTCCAACTAACTCGTCGGTTGATCTCAAAGAAGTTGAACTGTTGAACGTCAAGGTGAATCGCACACAGTACTTTAGTGGAGAAACGTTTTTCGTGGATATCGACGCAACATTGGAAAGCTTGGTTCTTGTACTGACGGCAGCTAGCTCGCCTGGACTACAAGTCCAGGCCACTGAAGGTAATTAGGAGAGAAATAGGCCATTTTACAGTTGTGTGCTTAGTGACCTGGTCTTGAATTGAAAGCGAGGCTGGGGTTGACCTAGTTTTGACACAGACCTCACTGCTTTTCATATGTAAATGCAAATAGTTAGCATAAGAACAGTATGATCTACGTATGAAAAGTAGTGAGGTTTGTATCAAAACAAGGTCACCCCCAGCCTCGCTTAGAATCCAAGACCAGGTCACTAAACACACAACTGTAAAATGGGCTATTGAAAGGTTGTTTACTACCTCAGGGAAAAAATTTGGAAGACAAAAAATGAACAATTAAAAGCCTTGAACCTTTCCCCAAATCGTTCAAAGGGCAAGGGGGTGCAGTTGTTGTTCCATTTCAAAGTTTCGCCCGATGATAATCGCACGGAAACCTTAAACACATCCCGCATAGTTAACATTTCATACTATAGGTTCTTTTTACAGGTAGTGGGAATGTCTGAATTTATAACAAATCTCCGCCTGCTCAAGAAAAATTCTGTTTAGCACCCTCGATTAATAGAGTCAACCTTATTATCTTTTTTTCGAAAAAAAAAAAAAACAACAACAACAACAACAACAAAAAAAAAAAAAAAACCAAAAAAACAAAAATCAATATACAAGGATTTATCCTTGCATGCTTATATTCTCTGTAATTTTGAATACTGGTTCCCTTTGAAGTGAAATCTTCATTTCTCTTTCCTGAATTTTTCGCAGGAAACTCAACAGTTCAGAGAAAGATAATTTCGTCTTCAAGTACTCTTCTCATTTTGGAAGTCACCAGCCTGGTCAGCGGTTCAATAAAGCTGACAGTTTCCTGTAATGGCCCGTACACACTACAAGTATCCGGTTTCAGTCCTCTCGACTTTACATACGAACTGTTAGACGTGGAAGACATGGAGCGAAGTATTACAAGACGCGTTGTTGGAAATCCTTTGAGAGGTAAGGCAATTAGACAATTGTTATTTCTGATTATCCTCCATGTGCATATTAGATTAGTAAATGTGTGAAGGAAAATGAAGCTCAAAAAAAAGTAAAGGAATCAACGTTAGCGTAATTCCAGAAGTGGAGACCGCGGGGAAGAGAAAATCGTACGCACGTTAATGCGGCGGAAAATTCGTTCATGTAGGTGTCCTTGATTTGTAACTCAACACGTCTTGTGTGCTCTAGTAAATCGGGAAGGGAATCTCTCCTCAACGCAAAAGTCCTAAGAACGACTTTGATGTATAACGTTTTTGAAGTTAACGTAAGCGGCCCGCGCTGTCGTGCATCAATCCACCAATTTTCCCCATATACAACCTAACTCGTGATTTTTCATATGAGGTCCCTCCACTTGCACCTCGGGCGTAACCACAGCGACAATACTTTGAGAGATGCCGGATCTTTTGTAGACCAAGATCGGTAACAGACTTCAGATAATAATTTATGGACGGTAAGACTGATCCTTACAGCAGTAAAAAAAAAAAAAAAAAAAAAAAAACGTATTTATTACTGCCGTTATAATTTAAACAGTACAGAACCGAGAGCGATCTGGTTTGGTAAGCGGCATTTCCACGTTCGTTTTCTATAGGTCTCTACTGGATAGAAAACTTTTGAATGCAGAGGTCCACACAACGCAGGAATTAAACTTGCTGGTAATTTTGCCGGATCTCTCCTGTGAAAGACCTCGTGTCAGGCGTCACTTGAACGTGAAAATACAAAACTGAATGCAAGGCTGGCACTACGGCAAAGGGCAGATTTATTAGTGGCCAATATTTCGACTAATAGAATTAGTCTTCCTCAGGGCCAGAGCTATACTGAGGGAAAATATAATAACGGCTCCTTAAATTAAAGTTTGAAAAATACATGGAAAAACATGATTGGCTAACACATGATATGATGACAGCGTACTTGTAAATATGAGATAACAAAAATATACTAACGGCTCCTAAAATTAAAATTTGAAAAAATACATGCAAAAAAATGATTGGCTAATACATGACATGAAGACAGCGTACTTGTAAATATGAGATAACAAAAATATAGAAGTGTATAATCAAGGTTCAGCGTTCGTTTTTCCTGTTAATGCCTTCTGGAGATAACGTTTTCCCTCTATGAATTAGAAAAGCCTCGCGTGCCTTACGGCGGGAGGCATTGATGGTGGGTTGTAGTTCGAGAGGGATAAGTCGCATGTCCGCAGAAGAGTGACCTGGTAAGTTGAAGTGTGTAGGGACTGCTGCTGTAGAGTTGGCGTGATGTGGGTTGTTTGTCGCTTGTCTGTGTTCTGTGAACCTTTCACGGATCGTGCGTTTGGTTTCCCCTATATACTGTTTTTTACATTTTTTACATTCAATCATATATGTAAGGTTAGTAGAATTACAGGTTATATGTTGTTTTATTTGTCTTGTTTCGCCGGTGTTGCTAAAAGTGTACGAAGTTCTTGCATCGTCAATGTGAGGGCAAGTGAGACATCCATGAGTGGAGTTGCAGCGGAAAGTGCCAGAGGTGAGCTTGGGTGTCGTGTTAGTGTTCTTTAGTTTTGCTCGAACCAAAAGGTCGTGAAGGTTTGGTGAACGACGGTAAGCGATGAATGGTTTATCTTTGAATATTTTTTGAAGGCGATCTGTGGAGTTCTATTAGTCGAAATATTGGCCACTAATAAATCTGCCCTTAGCCGTAGTGCCAGCCTTGCATTCAGTTTTGTATTTTTGTATTTTTTCTACTGGATAGTTATGTAACTCGTTGTTTTTGCCTCCTTTTTTCCCTTCAGGCCAGACTTTGCTGCTTACTTTGGATTTCGTTGGTCAACAAATAGAAACAGTCAGCAACTTAACACTCGTTGGAGTGAACGGAACAGACCTCGAGACATTCCGCATCATTCAAGGAGAAGGCCTTTACCAAGACTCTTATTTCGTAGCCTTTGTTCCCACAGCAGAGAGATTTCGACTCAAAGTGACAGGAACAGACAAGAATGAAACACGTTTTCAACGAATAAAACCAACGTTATTCACTTTGGGCGATGTAAAACTTTCTCCAAATGTCAAACAATGAACAGCTCAAATATGCTTTTTCCAGGAGAAAGTTTAGAAGTTCAAGTCAAGGTCATTAATTCTGGGGACACACAAACCCTACATTTTACAGCATCAGATGACTTGGGGTATTTCAACAGCATAAGTCCTACTAGCGACAACTTGGGAAGGAATGACTCTCTTATCCTTCGAGTTACCCTACTCGCCCCCAGTAACGCACCGTACGGCGTGACAGGCACTGTCACGGTATTTGCGTCACAGAATTCCGACTTCACCCAAGTGGTTAATTTTATGGTCTTTTTTGTAACAGTGACATCAAAGGTAAGAGATCTTGGTATTCACAGATGTAGCAGATGTTTCAGTTTAAAATTTCTTTCTTTTAGCGTACGTAGATTTTGAAGGCTGTTTAGAGGAAATTCATTTGATAACCTGTCTGACTTGTTATGTGAAACGAGAGTCTCCCTAAGTGTCACGTGACATGCCTGGTTGTTTACGTCAACAAACATACCAAATTATTAACCAAACCAAGACTGATATACCTTATATGCTTTAGCAGATGTGATATGCGGCAACAATGGCTCTTCTTTTGACAGTTTACTAACCGTATATTTGTATCTTTGTTAGCCTTTTTAGTGATTATTACTCCTTTGTCATCCTGGATTGGTTCATTATCTTACCCATTCTCCATACTCCTCTGTCATTTACCAGAAGAATGAACTTTAAACTGACATACTCAAAAGTAACCAAAGTGGTGAACTTCAATTTGACAGGACCCAGACCTCTCTCCTCCATTGTGTACCGTTGTAAATCAGACTGCAACATGCGCTGGAGTATACGGTACACCAGAGTGCGTGTCGAGCACGTGGAATGCACGTGTCACTTTCGCTGATGCTGGAGAAGGCCTACTGTCAATAACTACACGAGATAACCCCAATGGAACACTCGACGGTAAGAGTAGTCGGATTTTATTCAATATTTAGCGCATGGTATCAATCTGAGATCGAGGTTGTAATGATTCGTTGTTTTTGACAGTCCTTGAAATCCTAGTACGAGTACGGGTAAACTGCCAAACCAGATTTGACTTCAAATTTCTAGCGAAGTACTAAGAAGAGGTATATCTCAGAAATCCTCATTTTAGTCTTTGTGAGCGACGAAGTTGACGAAATTGTTTTGACTGAATGATACCTACGCCCTTTAGTGAGTCCTAAAAGACGAGATCACATACGTTTTGAGGACTTGTTTTCGCCTCTGCGCCGTTCTCATAAAAACTCGTAGTAAAAATGACGACAGCTATCTCGTTTCCCCGCCAAAATGACACTGGTTTCACTCGCGCGCACTCTTTGTATATTGGAAAAACTAGTACACGTGACCTGTACTACAATCTAAAGGCCTCTAATATTGGCCTGCAAAAGAGTTATACACCGAAACGTTCCCGGTTATGTGGACTGACACCGGTCTACTGGTGTAACTGTGCCTTAACTGCAATATGTTTACGTTCGAACTCCACTATTCGTTGACCTTCGAAGCGCTTTGAACATAAAGCGTCGTTCTTGGTTCTTGATTAATTGTTTATATACCAGCGGTTACACACGATCCCCAACACTTTTTCATCCCTTCGTGTAAAAGCTAAGTGTTTTCTTTTCCTTGAAAACAAAAAACTAATTTGAAACTAAAGTACGTACTAATCTATACGCAGTGTTTCCTCGAACAAGGTTATGGGAAGGTCTTATGCTTCAAATTTCATGTTTGCCTATCGCGGAGTAGCTTGGCACGCTGGGTATTTTTTTAGTCAAATGTGGCCAAAAAGTTTCTCCTCTTTAGGGTTTTGTGGTAGCAACCTCAAACTTTGCAACCAGACAAAACAATGTGTTTCCTACAACTTGTCCGATTCGGATTTTTGAATTTCATTTTTCCAACGGTAAAATGACGTCATCAATTTGACGGGAAATTTTTTTTTTGGAGCTACGGCACAGTTGTTCCTAACATAACAAACAAAATGGAAAGAGAATAACAAATCTGAAAAAAATTTTGGCTTACCTCATTGGAGTCAAGAGTTATGGGAAGTTAAGTGTTCAATTTAAGGCTATTTTTAGTAACAAAATGGCGGAAAATTCAAACTTCAGAAGCCCAAAACTTTTGATTCAGTTTAGATATTTCAAATCTTTTTTCAGTTTTGTAATCCTTAAGGTATGAGTATTTAAAAAATGTGATTGACCATGTCGAAGCTCTAAAAAAAATTTTCACACCAAATTGATGACGTCAATTTACCGTTAAAAAAAATGAAATTCAAAAATCCGAATTGGCCAAGTTGTAAAGAAACCGTTGTTTTGTTCGGCTGCAAAAATTGAGATTCGTACAATAAAACCCTAAGGAGAAGAAACTTCTTGGCCGAATATGACTAAAAAAATCCCCAGCGTGTGAATGTTTAAAAAAACATATATTATTCTTGCTAGTAAAAGGTAAAGTCAAGTCAAATCGTTATTTCTAATTCCTTTTTAATCATGAGGGCTAGGGTAGGTCAGTTCATGACACCAACTGATCACGAGGTGAAGGGGCGCTTAAATCGGTTGGTTGGCGATTAACACAATATCGGTCGTACAATCCTTCAAGTCAATGCCTTTAGCGCAGGGCACTAATTGGGGACAATATCCAAATCGAATTGGAATTTGGAAGTGTTGGTTTTTGAGGAGAGGGGAAAACCGGAGTACACGGAGAAAAACCAGTCTCGGGTCAAGGACAAGAACCAGCAACAAACTCAACCCACATATGACGCCGAGTCCGGGAATCGAACCCGGGTCACATTGGTGGGAAGCGAGTGCTCTCACCACTGCGCCATCCTTGCTTCCCACAACTACTCCCTAAAATCTAATGCTTCAATTAAAAGACATACCAGCCGGCTTACCGACGCTGGCGCAGAACTGTTATCTATCAGTAGCGTTTCTGTAGTCTGGGTCTATTTTGTAGCTGTCAGACTATTAAGCTTGTATTAGGCTTATAACTGTGCCACTTTATTTTGTTCTTTTTCAGTTGGAGCATTCAATCAGAGTGCAACAAACACATCCATCCCAGCATCCTTCACATCCAACTGTTGCAATCCCAGAGTTCTTTTCGTTGGTCTTGACCTTGTAGGAAACATGGGCACTTGTTCCGTCAGCGTTATCCCCGAGATTGTGTCCCTCAAGGCCAAACCGAACAGCACAACTGTGTACCTTCGCCCTGGAGAGACCATCAAGTTCCCTTTCACACTCACCAATCTGGGCTCCAAAGGCTCCTTCTCATTCCAAGTCACCAAAACCTCTGCACTCATCAGCTACGTCATACCCTTTAGCCTCGCTCTCGAAACAAACTCCAGCACCGCTGGTCATGTGATTATTAAGTCACGTGGGGAGACCATCGAAGAAGAGAATTTGGCGGTAACTGCAGTTTTACAGGCAAACCATGTGAACACAACATTATTTTACATCCAGGTTTCTGTATCCTCGGGGCCTGTGACAGAAGCAACCGACCACACAACAACTGCAGCACTCCCAGTTCTCAAACACGTGAACCTAAAAGCCGATGTAAACGACAAAGACTTGTCCATAGAGCTTGGCAAAAGTCTACAGGTTGGCTTCAAAGTGAAGAATTTTGCGTCGATGGAGACGTTCACGTTTGTGGTAAAGGTTTTAGTGACTGTTAGTGAGAACACAATCTCTTACTCATTCTCGTCCCCAGGCCTAGGGTCTTCGCGATATCAAAATAACGGTGCATGAGGAGAAAACCCTGGAACAGGTTGTTGATAATTATTGATTTTCTTCATCGACATCCTTTTTCCGGGTTTAGATTTAGCTGTATACCATATCCGATCCTAGAGAAAGTGAACCGAAGACGAACATCAAATGTTTCACGTCACAAAATACTCCTGGCACCATTCGTGGAACGGAGTATTTCGTAGGGTCTTCCCTTGTCTCGTAGCCAGATCTCAGTTGGTTCGGAAATGTCGAAATGCCTGACCGTGGGAGATCTGGGTACGAGATTAGGTCTTCCCAGTACCGCCATTTTGAATCTACCCGCGAAGACTTTGGGGACGAGGTTATCTCGCATCCAGAGTCATCAGGCTTTTCGGCCAGTTGTTGGTCACTTGGAGAGATTCTAGGACATTGGAATTTTCCCCGCTAGAAGCACAAGGTACAGGGGAATCAAAACTGACCATCATTCCGCCTAAAGGCTAGATTCTTGATTCAAATACATAAACATGACTGAACGCGTCATGACACTCTTATTACGTATTACGCGTCTGTTGAAAAATTAACGCCACAAGGCCGACAACAAATGCGTTGACAGACGTAGCCAATAACAAATTTCATTATTTTCGACTTTCCCAGAGTCTCTCCAGGTGAACAACCGCTGCCAAAGAGCTTGAGGACTCTGGGTACGAGATTGATCCTTTAAAGTAACATAATCTAGTTCAAACTTTGAGATTGTCAGAAGCAAAGACAAGATTTCACTCGAAGGCAAGCAGAAGTCTTCTCTACACCACGGTTACATTTTTATTCTCGGTCTCGTCTCTATCATGTCGCTGTCGTGTTAAGTTGACGCCGTAAGATCAGCCTTGCAGTTATTTCACATAATTTCAGCTACCGTATGTCAAAAACTGCCAATTTTGTGCTTCGTCGGAATAGGGATCTCAGTAATTAAAGTGCAGCTTTTCACCATTTTCTTTCAAAATTAAGGTAGCTGAATTATATGCACTCTTTCTCGTACGCTTATGGATTAAATTAACCATATAATTACAGAGGGATATTAAACGAATAAATAAAAAGGTTATCCATGAATCAATCTGATGAATAGCGGGGAAAAGATCACGTGATCACTCCATTTGTTGTTTCTGCAACATAGCCTGTTATCATGTGGAACAACTGCGGACTCATTAAAAATGAAACCATCCTTTGATTATTTTGCTATTTTCACTTTAACAGGTATTGAGTAACCATTCTTCAATCAGCGGAGTCGTTAAGCCACCGTCGGTCACTCTGATAACAATGCAAACCGTCTCGTGCCTGCTGATCCTTACCTCTCAGCCAGAAGCCCCTCCAGGAACTGTCACGCAAGTAAATATCACGGCCACACCTGCGTCACACAACGCCGACGTGAAGGAATTGCAAGTTTTCTCTTTGACTGTGACCGTTGAAAGCAGAGGCCTGGGTACAACAGAAGACTTGAAGAATGAATACAAATTTGCAGTATGGAAGATTGTTGTAATCTCCGCCTCATCTGGCCTTCTGGTTCTTCTTAATATTGCACTGGTAGTCTTCAAAGTGAGACATGGTTCATACGACCCAAGAAAACCGCCTGAAAATAAAACCAGAAATGGATCCCGAGGAATCAGAAGCAATCAGCCACTACAGCTACAAAAAATCAACGAGGGATATGACTGTGACATTGCTTAGAGGAAGTTCTGCATTTTCACCAATAAGAGGGGTATCGAATGGTCTTTGCGAGTATTCGGGAACATGCGAGCACTGTGGTTTTGTTGCGAGCACAAGCAGTGATTAGATTTGTCTTGCGAGTAGTGAACATTTTAGAAATAAACAACAACTTGTAAGCAGCAAGCACTTCGTTGATTTTCCGTTGGCAAAAAATTGTTATTTTTTTAGTTTGACACGTTTATTTTTATTAGAGTGCACCTAGAAATGTGAGTGATACCTTCACAATACACAACACTTTAACATTTTAACAATAACATATGTTAACTTATGTTTTTGTTGTGTGCTTTCAATTGAACTTGACAGCCAGATTTATAGGAGTTCCCGCAAAGATAGGTTTATTTCTGTACCAAAAAGCCTACAAAGCACGATTTACGTAATTTCGAGCAATCGAGCATGCTAGCAATTTCGAAAATTTGGCGAGCACGAACAAGCGAGCACTCATTTAAATTATTTTGCGAGCAAATCGAGCAAAGGCCAAATTTTGCGAGCACTCGATATTTTTACTGTACCATTCGATACGCCTAATAAGCACTTGTAGCTTAGGATAAGCAACGCCTTTTTTTTTAAATTAGAACATGCAGGAATTAAGCTTCAGCTATATGCATTTATCATACTAGAGTGATTGCATCATTTTTATTCAACGTTTATTTGCTGGCTTCATCAACTTCAGTCCCAAGCCTTTTCAGACACTGGAGGCGAGGTTGTTGACGATTTCGAAAGAGATTCGGTTTAAACGCCACCTGCTCTTTAAGCGCTTGTGTACAGGAGGTATTTTAATTGTAATGCCTGTCATTTTTGCTGCCCAGTTTGAAGTAATCAGCTGATAATTAGTCTGGATGGTCAAGAAGTTTGCCTGCTTCTCATTAATTGGCCGACGCGGCTCTTTGTTTTTAATGGTGACTATAACGGGGATGGGCAGTGTAACTTAGTTGACAGCTGCCAATCAACCACTCAGGTATGCGGATCTATCCGATACATCGTGACTGACGTTTGACTAAAGTCACCTCACTCAGTGGCTATTGAAATCTACTGAAAATGTTTCTTGCAAAAATTTATAAATCGAATCGATAAAGGAAAACGCACTGAGGCTAATTGTTATTTATACCTGTAAGACACTATGCTGAGAAAGTTCATTTCCGGAATTTTTGGGGGTGAACACAATCTAACCTTCGACCAGGCCTACTAGTTTTAGCAGCGCTCGTATATCGTCTTATCAGGGCGTTCGCTTAGAATTGAGCTTACCTAGTTCCCAACCCTCTCTCTGTCCTTCATCCCGGGCAATCTATTTCGGACTTTCGGGACACGTGGTTTTGGACACGACACCGAAACGAATTGACAGTGAAAGCCTGGGAAAATGCCCTACAGGGAGAAATCGGTAGGTTTTAGACTCTTCCATGCACTTATATTTATTGTAAAAGAATTCAATTTTCAACCTCTTTGGATTCTCGACTTGAGGATCATTCCTCTTTGGGTTAACTGCCATGGACTTCTAGACTAGCAAATAGACGTGATTTAGTATGTTCTAATATTTTTTTTCGCCCGGTTTATTGCTTGTGTATTGATATTTCAAACAGGCTGCCCGTATCATTGCATGTTGTAATTATTATTTTTTTCTTTTTACTGTTTTAGTGTACAGTCGACTCCCGATAACTCGCACCTTCGCTAACTCGAACCTCCCGCCAACTCGAACCAATTTTCCTTTCCTTTCAGCTCATTTTCTATATAATTTTACCCTCAATAACTCGATCTCCCGATAACTCGAACCTTTTTCAATTTCCCTTGAAGGTTCGAGTTATCGGGAGTCGACTGTAGTTATGTACCAGTGTATCGATTTTGCTACTTGACGTCCATTAAAGGATTTTTTTAAAAATGTTGCTCTTGTAGTGTTTAACTGAGGGTTTATTTAGTAAACTTGAATCAATTGATCAAAGAATAAATGATAAAACTCTCTTTGGTAATGAAATTAAATTCCGTCAGTTCCGATGTAAGTTGTTTTGAAATCCCGATCCCGATCCCGATTTTTAAATTATCTTTCCTCTTGTGCTAAAGACAATGGGTGTTGAAAAAAAGCGTTCGACTGCCGCTATCTTTAGTCAGAGAGCATCGAGCCGTCGTTTATCGTCCTAAGAGCAGTTCTTGGCATAGGCGAAGAACCCTGCCGCCATTTCAGTTTTTAATAGACGGCATCTTGAAACAGAAAGTGGAGATGGACTTAGGAACGATGTTGAGAGAAGTACGCCTGCCAATTGTGATACGGAATTTTAAGGAAGTTCGATTGTGCATAAGAAACTTCCAGCACATGCAACAACACCACAGCACGGATTTGCACGCTGATCTTATGCAGCTTTTTGCCAAGAAATTCAAGTTCAGGAAAATTCCATCATGTCAGACGGTTATATTACGTTCTCGGAGTATGGCAGGAAGGAAGGGGGCAGAGGTACTCCCCTATATACGCTATAAGGCATGTGCGACCCCTAAGGCATGTCCTAAGGGTATTGTTTTTGTCGGCCGTTTTGGTCTGAAGCCTAGTATTGATTTTAACCATTTTAATTTTGCTGTGAAAGTCGAAAAATAGGTATGGAGTTTACAGAAATGGGTATTTATGGATTCTATAAACCAGGTCTGAGTTTAAGAGGCCATATCCTTAAAAGGGGACCAAAAAACTATATATCTTGGTCTGAAATAGGTCAGGGTTTAGAGAGAAGTGTCACACTTCCTCACCAAAGAGTAGAGTACCCTCCCAACCCCAAGCCGGGTTTACGTTTGGGTCGCCTATAAAAATATTTACTCACAGGCGATATCTCGCTCCAGATTACGAAGATCAAAATTAATATGACTAAGGATGGAGCATTCTCAAGCTGGAGCGTTCCCAAAGAGTTTTCACATGTTTTCAGGTATTCCCCTTGAAAAGCCAACAACCGCTCGTTCCCAGGCGTACTGAGTTCGCTCACAAAGGGTGATGGGATGCTTCAACCGCGGACTTTCGCTTTCAAAATGGAGGCACTCTCTCAGCCCATGTCACCAGACGCTTCCCGACATTGTCAGGAAATCACTCAACGTCTTGATATTCTGCGAACAAGCGAAAGTTTCTGCGATGTAACGATCGTTGCGAAAGGCAAAGAGTTCAAAGCTCACAAAGCTGTTCTAGCTGCAGCAAGCCCGTTCTTTCTTACTCTATTAACAAGCGACATGAAAGAAAGCAAAGAACAACTGATCAAAATAGAGCTTGAAGAGGCAACTGCGACTGTTATGGAAGACGTGCTGAAGTATGTTTACACTGGAAATGTTTTGGTGACCGAAGATAGAGCCCACAATCTGTTTGCAACAGCGGACTACCTTCTCTTACCAAGCTTGAAGACATTGGCAGGTAATTTCTTGAAGGAGGTTGTAACAATTAACAATTGCATTTTCAATTATTATTTTGCTGACAAGTATCAGTGCCTAGAACTGAAGGAAAAATCCTGCCAAGTGATCAACTCAAGTTTTAGTGTTGTCATGGAAACTGAAGATTTTCTTAACCTTGATGTGAAGCAAGTGATGGAATGGGTGTCTAGTGATGACATCACTGTGGGTGCAGAGGAAGAAGTGTTCAAGGGAATTGTCAAGTGGGTGTCACACAACAAGAGTGAACGAGAGGAAGCCTTCCCTGAATTGTTGCATCAGGTCCGTCTAACGTCTTTGTCACGTCACTTTGTACTAAATGATTTACTAAAAGAAGAGCTAATCTTAAGAAATACTGAATTTGGTTTTAATTTTTTGGTTGATGCTATGAAATTAATGCAGACTGCTACTGACGGGCAGGTAAATCAACAGCCAAGGAAATGTCTAGAGGCACATCTAAATGGCATTTTTGTCTGTGGAGGGAGAAAGGCACTGTGTTACTTTCCACAGAAAAACATGTGGTACCAGCTTGCTGACAAACTGTTCGATGAGCAAGGTTGTTCTCCTACCCAATATAAGGGTAACATTTACGTGCCGCGTAACCTATGTAATATGGGTAGGGAGACTCAGTGGGCAATGCAATACTACATACCAACTGGTAATTCCTGGGGGGCAGTCCAAAGTCACACAAATTTGAGCAGTCTTACCTCCTGCACAGTTTGCAAGGGTTACCTTTATGCAATTTGTTTAAATACTTTTTATGAAGGAAAGATCTTCAGATATGATGCAGAAGCAAACTGTTGGAATAAAGTTTTGGACCCACCCAAAAAACAGTGGTACTCTTGCATTGTGACTGATGAGCAATACCTGTACATAATAGGTGGTACTCTGTTAAATGATGCTATAGCAACAACAACAAGATTTGATTTCAACAACAGCAAGTGGGAAGAAGTTGCAGACTTAAATTGTCCAAGGAAAAGTGCATTTGGTGCCACCATGAAGGGCAAGGTTTACATAGCAGGTGGAAGGCATGGTTTGAGAGATTCATTAAGCTCATGTGAAGTATACACTCCTGCAACCAATGAATGGCAGTTGATGCCCAGTCTGAAGGTACCCCGAAGGAATGCAAACATGGTGTGGTGTGAAGGAAAGCTTTATGTTCTGGGTGGCGAGACAGCAGAAGGCCAGAGAGAGAGATTCTCAAGACTATTAACAGTTGAGGAGTTTGATTCAGAGAGGAATGAGTGGGTACAGAAATCAGTTATACCAGCTAACAGCTTTGAAACTAAAGAGGAGAAGGAGAAAGGTAACAGATTTCAGGCTTGTTTTGCAAGGCTCTGCAAAAAAGTGATTGACAAACTCCCTCCCCTATTTAATTCAGTAGCTTGAAGCCACTGAATTAAATAGGGCACCAGCTTTAAGGATAAAAAGTGTGAAAACTCTTGTTCTTACATGCAAGTATAACAGGATTAAGAGCACTGGTGGAATTCTGTTAGAATGTTATGCAAGAAAATTGGCTTATTATACAAATGGACGTTAGATTCATTTGATGGTAAAAAAAGAAATTTCCAGTAAAAGAAACTCAATTTAATTTGATGCAAAATCGAACACCAATATTTCTTTTGGCTTAAAGGTCAGGATATGTGAAAAAAATCAAAAATAAATAAATATAAAATAATATACAGTCAACTCTCTCATAGCGACCACTTCTTGTAAGCGACCACTTCATAAACAACCGTTTGTTCCTCAGTTAAATACTAGCTGTTTCAGGAGCTCTCTGGTAAGCAACCACCACTCAAATTTTTTTAGGGATCATGACCACCTTTTAGGCCAGAAATTTGACATATTGTTTTGGTTTTCTGTTTCTGGTAAGCGACCACCTAACATAATCATGTGATCGTTACATTACTTAGAAGTGGCAAAAGTTTAATTTTTAATGATGCTATCCCGGACTGCTTCCAGATGATAACAGTTTACAGACAGAGAAGATGGCTATGATTAGATCTGTCGGTAAATGAATAATTGTTTCAGTCATCTGTATCAAAATGTTAAACAAAGTTTCTTCAGAAGAATGAATAGATGTGAAAAAATCAAATAAATTAGTTTTTATTTGCCTAATTTTAACTGCTATAAGGTAATATTTTTTACATGTATGTAATTAATTAACCAATCCAGTATTAGGCTTATTTTGTTGATCTTTCCTGTAAGCCACCACCTTCCGTAAGTGACCACTTTGTTGTGCCCCAAGAGTGGTTGCTTAAATTCTGGAGTATTTACAAAAATTACCAGGTCCACCCTCTGCTCTGTAAAGACTGAATAGGCCTTACGATATTGTATTAAAGTTTATTGATTGGGTATTGTTTTATTCATATGAGTTAAGTGCAGTTGATATTCACATCTAGAAACAATGGAGGGTTGTGAATAAGGTTATAAATCCTTGTCATGGTTTGAATTGGTTAAATATATTTCCTTCTCAGGGGTTTTTGATAACCTTTTTATCAGCTGTTTTCTTCCTGTATAAACAAAGATGACTTCATATTAAGGTAACAACCAACAAATATTATCCTTTTTTCTTTGTTACAGTATTAACCCTTCTAAGGTTTGATTTACTGCCCAGGGACCTAAAGATCTCATTTTAGATTGCAGTTCAATTAAGGAAGAGTGCTTATCCGACACATAGATATGACTCATTTGTTTTTGAAATACACATCCAATTTTGTAAACACTGAGTGAACAATACACAGTCTAAAATGCTAACAGACGTAGTAATACAATTTCAGGGTACAGGGTACAGCTTTAGTGTTCATAAAACACGAGCAGTCTCTTTTGTCTCCTTAGTTCTGTAGCGCACATTCACTTTCCTAACATTTAGCATAATTTAACCGTCACTTTTTGGAAAAAAGTATGACTGCTCGCAGTCTTCAGGGTTCATTAATCGTAAAAGTTTAACGGAAAAATTTCCGTTAGCTGCGTGGCACTTGTACTTATAAACAGTGAAAGGTAAAATATAGTTCTCGAATACGAGTGTTGAGTGCCATTATGTAGAAATAAGTCCAGACGTTTCGGACTTAGCCCTTCATCAGTAGAAAAGTCAAAGATTTCCGGGCTAAGCCCGAAACGTCTGGTCTTATTTCTACATAATGGCACTCAACACTCGTATTCGAGAACTATATTTTACCTTTCACTGTTCATTGATCATAGCTTACTATCTTAAAGGGGCATTGTGCAGTTCCAGAAAATATCCATACTCCCCTCACAGATGTTTTTTGTTTTGTTTTGCATGCTGCCCCCCATTCCCCCCCCCTCCCCCTGGAAATTCCACTTCATCTCCATACTTTGCTTCTAAAATTTGGGCTTTTAAGACTGCCTCCCCCCTAGGAATTTATGTTGTCCTTCTGTGGGGCAGGTATTCAATCATTCAACACAAAAAATGCAGTGAATGCCCTTTTTGGGGTGTCAGTTTTTATTAAAAAGAGGGTGCTAATATTGAACTTAACATGTACTCACTCAAGACAGCAATAATATTAATATAAACATAGACTTATTCAAAAGGGATGCTTAATTTGGAAATGCTTATTGAAGTGGTGCTATATCGATCGAACAGTTGCATTCATTCTTAGGCAAAACATCAATGATATTCGGTCTGTACACTGTGCAAAACATGGAATGTGGATTACACTGAGAAAGATATTTAATTCAATTCAAGCATGTTCCCAAAGACAATTTATCTGCTTAGCCTGGCTTAAATATGTACTTTGTAATATCGCACTAATTGGTCAAAAAAAGTCACAACAATGATATTTTTTACCTTCCTTTGTGTCGGACCTATTGACATAATCTGGGAAAATATATAGAAAAGACAATTTTGTTATTTGAATGAATATTAAGCTCTTGGTCAACACTCGAAAAACTCATGATTTCATTATTTTACTTCCAGGCAGAAGAAACTAAACACAAATTTTTCCCTTTAATTTGGCCATCAATTACTTAAACAAGAAAATACAAATAATTTTTAGGCACCCATGTTGACACCTTACATGGAAGCACCACATTTAAGTTACATGTAATTGGTTTGCAAATTATCCTTGCATTACACATGAATATACCCCTACATTACATGTTGTAACATAGCCTCAGGTCATCTACATATGTTTTAAACTTTAACAAGATATTAATTTTCTTACGGAAGTCAAATGCTGTGTGAGCTATGATCAACTCAAGACTATATATCTAGCTCATTCCACTCCCTCATTTTCTTGACTTAGGGGTGAATAAGACATTTTTCAAGTACACCCTTTTCACATCACTAAATTTATCTTTTGGTATCATGACAAGTTATTGCCTCTTATGTTTCTTGCTTTGTTTGTAACTAGTAGTCAAGTACATAGTTAATACACTAAAACAGCAAGTAGCTATTGACCACATTCCTGTTGTACTAGTGTTAAACAGTTTATAATCCTTTATCTAGGTCCTTTGAACTTGGAATTCTCTTCAACACATGTAACAGGTTCATGTAGTTTCCCTACCTGAAAAAAATGAATGTACAAATTTTTACTGAAATAAATAAATTCTGAGTTGTTCATGCAACACACATGCAGCCCCCATTTATCGTGTTTTCAAAGTGACCTCTTTATATTAGAGCCTAATGGTTTTTTGAGGTCTCCTCGCTATGTCTGTATTGCTCCTTTTGTATCACATTATTGTGTTTTATGGCAAAAACTAAATAAATAAATAAATAAGTTTAAATAAATAATTAAAAACTGTTAGTCTGTAGTACAAACCACAGCAGTTGCAACTTTCGAATTCAATCTCAACAATGGGCAGTAAATCAGGCTGTATTTGCAAGACTAGTTTTTGCATTAGTTTAGCAAAAAAAAAAATTACTTTTAATATTCAGCTAAATTTGTCATTTGCAAGAATATTGTAAAATATTCTTTGGTTATGTTCAAGAAATTAAAATCTACTGTTTGATCCAAGTGCTGTCTAATTCTGTTTGTCCTGGGGATTTCTGCTGTAGTGCATAGATCCTGGCCTTCCCACAGCCAGCGAGAGTTCCCCCTAGGTTGAGAAGCATGCATTTCCTAGAGATGAGAGAGAGTAATTTGTTCTGATAGCCTAAAAACGTACCGTCACAATATGCACAAAAAAGTTTTTATTATTGATTTTCTAGTGATCAAGTGGAGGAACTATAGAGTGCAGGGTCACTAATTTACCATATACCAATGTTTGGCTCACTGAAGTGTTGGGTCTGTGTATTTGGTGGCTTTTTGGCTCGGCAGTGGAGTCAAGAACAAGGAATAATATTGATAGGTAGCTTTTGATCGATAGATAACCTTTTTGAGCATCATGCTGGCTTTTTAGGACCTGTTTACAAGGAGGGAGGGTAACCTTAGTGCTAGGGTTACCCTAGCAAGAGAGTTACCCTTGGACTAGCACATTTTTCTCTATTTTAATGTGACGTGTTTACAAGACAGATAAAGCTACCTTGGCGCCAGGGTAACCCTACCTGACTTGTAAATGCTCTGCTAGGGATAACTCACTTACCGGGGACAGCTTTTAACTTGTTTCCAGACCTTTTGAAAAATTGAAGAGCGGTTGAAATGGCGGATAGAGTACAACCTGGCTTTCAGTACTGCCGTTTTCACCTTCCTTCACTCCCAGGAGCCAAAAATCTTTCTGGAGGATGTCAATGGGGTATAAAGGGTGATCTTTCTACCAGCCAATTTTACAATTTTCTTTGTAGCCAATACCGGTTGATTGCACGTTACATCATGGCGGCCATGTTGGTGGTTAGGAGCAATAAGATTTTTTTCCTCTGGGAGTTAATGTCCATCGTTATGTAAACTATGCGAGCAAATTTTCTTTTGTTTTGACACTAAAATGGTGGCGATGCAATCAACCTACTGTATAGTTGACTCGAGTGATGGGTTACCCCTTATGAGAAATTTTGCTTGTAAACCCAGGGTACCTTTAACCCTTAATTTTTTAACCCTAGCATGAGGGTTACCCTCCCTCCTATTAAATTGTGTACAGGCCATTATATAATAAGACTTACATGTCCTGCTTGCACCACACGGTAGGTTATTACATGTCATATCCCATTCCAACTTGCAAAAATCACGTATTACTAATTAAACCTAGCCAAGGAGTCATTCGATTTCCAGCAGTTCACAATTTCACGTAGTACAAAATCCAAATTCAAACAGTGGTACAGACTATTAAGAAACAAATCCAGGACGTCTTGGTGAAGCCAAAACCCGACCAGCTCAAAGTGAACCAAGGGATATACAACATTGGACAAACCGGTAAATGGCGATAATTGTAACTCCGCAGAGTCAGGTGTAATTTGTACAGAAGTTAAATGTTCCTGTTGTTAATGTTCTGTTAAAGCAGAAAGCTCCTTTGGCACTTCACTTGAAAGCAACCCACAGTTACAGCGGCCAAAACCTCATCATACAGATCTGAGCTGATGGTTGCAGACATGTCAGATTGACGCGGACAGACCGTCGTCACACTTGCTGTTTGATTCAGCTGTGCTGTGCTGAGGCACAAAGTTAGTGCAAATATCAGTCCCATCAGAAAACTCATAGATATCTAAATCATCAATGTCTTGATCAGAGAAATTGTGCACATTTTCATCTACACCATCATCAACTTGAACTGTCCCTTTTGAGGAAGTTACCCTGCCTTGTTTTTGATCCAGCTGCAGTTTGCATACTAGATTCAAGTCTGATTTATCAGTTTTCTTGGCCAATTTATCAGCTGTATGTGTAATTGCTGTTGCATTCTTTTTCAAATCAGTAAATCTTACATTTGGCTGATGGTTTACTGGTGACAAAGAACTTATGATACTTATCCACATTTGAACACTGTTAACTTTGCAAAACCAGGAGCCAACAGATTTCAATCCCTTTGACGCAAACTTTTGAAGAAGACGTACAACACAGTGAGTCTACTCCATTGTCTCTAAGATGGAAAACCTCCAAAAATTCAATGTACTCTGCAAGCTGTAGACAAATCTCCCAGTTTTTGGCAAGGTACACAATCGCTGAGTTGTACAAGCTCAGGTACGTGGCATATTTTCCACAAACTGAAACAATTTGTTGGAAATCGTGGCTTCCTGTAAGGATAAAATAATACATGATTATTTAAGTATATAGTAATATTGAATTATTTAAATTTGATCAGGAATTGAAATTATGATGTATTTTTTGTATTTTTTATTATTATAAATATTTAATCAGTCAGTGACAAGTGACAGGCATACTCGGAAAAAGAAAATTAATACAAGTTCTCCCAACCAATGTCAAACCTATGACCTGTGATCTTGGCAAGATCTCACTGATATCTTTTGCGCTCTAAACATCCCATTGTAAATTGCTGAAATCTCCCCTACATCAGAGATAAATTCAATTCAGCAGGATCTCACTGAAATTTTCTGCCCTTTGAAAATCTTGCTGAAATCATGGTGATCCAGATAACTGCGATCTTGGTGAGATCTTGCCAAAATGTTTACAAGGGTTGGGAACATTTACTGTACAAGTACATTAACTTATTAAAAGGTAAATTATCAACTGCTGTTTACAAGCAATAATAATCCTTGGCGGTTACATGTAAAAATAGACACATTATTAAGCAATTAAAGTAATTACATGATTGAGTAGACAAGCAAACAACAACAACAACAACAAAAAAAAAAAAACAAGATTTTTCATGACTTTGTTTTAACTCTGCCTTTATTGAATTGAACCTGACTTGTATTTAAAATGAATCACAATCTCTAAATAATATGTAAAACTACATGGCATAAATTAAAGCAGCTGACATTGGTTTCCAGCTCTTTCCAGCACTTACACTTTGACAGATCAATACTAGCAACCATTCTTTATAAGTTGATTTAAGGTGGCTTGTAACCCCTTCATACAATTAATTGTTTTAAACTTTCCGCTAAAAAGTTGTATCTGGACATGCTGAAAAAAAAAAAAGAAAAAAAAAAAAAAGAAAAAACATGGAAGCCACTGAGTTCATTTTAGCTAACATGTGGGATGTCTTAATCAGGTTATACTATAGGCCTTATCACAGTTTTCGACGCCATTTTGATGAGTAGGCAAACAGGCTTGAAATAACCGTGTTTGTATGGAAATCAGATGTCAATTTACTTTCATAAAACATCGCTTCTGAAAAATTCATGAATTGGAAACTTTTAGCACTAGGAAAAGGATTTTAGGAAAAAAAATTGGAGGGATGTAGCTGTGACAGAAAGCGTCTAGTCGTGTTTTAAACTTTCCATACATTTGTCTGTAAAGTGAACCAGCCGTGAACTGCTACTAAAAATAGTTCACGGGAAAAAAATACAGGGAAATGTGTGGAAAGTTCAAAACACGACTGGACGCTTTCTGGCACAGCTACATCCTTCCAATTTTTTTCTTCAAATCCTTTTCCTAATGCCAAAAGTTTCCAATTAAAGAATTTTTCAGAAGCGATGTTTTATGAAAATTATTTGACATCGGATTTCCATACAAACACTGTTATTTCAAGCTTGTTTGCCTACTCGTCAAAATGGCATCGAAAACCATTATAAGGCCTATTGCTATAGTAACCTAATATCTTGGAAACATGCCATAAACTAGTCACAGATCAATGATTAAGCATGTGTCTGATGCCATAGATGTTGTAATTTATTGAACTGATAAAGAGTTCATGGAACTGTTTCATCAACTAATAGGAGGTGGAAACTAGTGCCAGCCAGTTCAGACAAAATAAAATAAAATAATAAATCACTTTATTTAAGTGTCAATGTATCTAGCGCAGAGCACTAATTGGGGACTATTATTTTATTCAGATCAAATTAGAATTTAGAAATGTTGGTTTTTGAGGAGAGGGGAAAACTGAAATACATGGAGAAAAACCTCTCAGAGCAACTGGACAAGAACCAGCAAAAACTATACAAACTATAAAGAGCAATAAACAACATTAATTACCTTTAAAGGAAGAGCATTTTCCATTGCATTGCAGCTGTTGACAGCGTCTTGCAAGTGTCTTTGAAGATAAGAAACTCTCCACCATTCTTGTTACCGTGTAAGTCCCCTTCTGTTAAAATAAACCTCAGGCCACTTGCTCTGTCTGGGCCAATGTGCAGCATACATAACTCTCCAAAGGGGATCGGTGTTGATTCCTACCAAATAAAAATAAAATTAACGATGGAATTTCAAATGATTAACAAACCACAGCTATGTGGAGTTCCTCATTCAGGCTTTACACCTCGTTTTCAATCTCTGTACATTCATTTCGTACCAAAGTACCAATAAGGTTGGTGCGACAAGACACAGACAGCCACACACCCCTGATGCAGACAGACACTGATGACACCAAGACGTAGTTCACAGATTTCAAGACAAACTTCCACTGGCCTTCTACCACTTCTCCTCATACATGAACAGTCAGCTGCCATCAGCAAATTCCAGCAATTCCCATCCCCTTCTGGTCAATTGCAGGACATTTACCGACAATGTTATCCTGTATATGTGGGGCATTTTACAATTAATTTATGCCAATAAAATATAATTACAGATGATAAATAATATGATATGGAATTTAAATCATTGGTTATTTTATGCTACACGAGTCATAATTTACTGTGCGCACTTAGGGAAGAAAACGATTAATTGCAGTGGAATACCAATTTTTTTTTTAACCTCCTAGGGAAACTGTATTTAGTCAGAAAAATCAGGAGTCCAAAAATTGGGGGGGGGGGGGGGGGGTCTGAACGATGCAAATCCAAGGAAAACAACTTTTGATAATCAAGACTCCACTTTACGTATAGATCCTTTTTCATAAATGGCGGCTGATAAATAACTCTTTTGTTTGTATGAAAATTAGCCTTACTAGCCTCGTTAGTATGTGCAAAATTCAATAGAATTTTTACTCTAAAATGAGGTTAGTAGGGCTAATTAACATATGTTGAAAAGAATAATAGATTGGCTGCCATTTATGAAAAAGGTTTTTAGTAGTTTATCCATTGGCATTGTGCATGTCAGGAGTCCCAGAGTCCTCAGGCTCTTTGACCAGCAGTTTATCGCCAGGAGAAACTCTGGGTTACTGGAATTTTATTGACGCAAGATTTCTGTGGTAAAACAATGCAAGCCGTGATGAGGCAGTCAATCAAAATATTTAATCTTTTTTTAATTCTCCAGGGTCTCTCTTGGTGACCAACCACTGGCAAAAGAGCCTGAGGACTCTGGGTACGAGATTGGAATATTACATGTAGACTAGGAGAAGTTCAGTTTGTACAAGGATGCAGAGTAAACAATACAGTGCAATGGTAGTGGACTGGGTAAGTTGGTCTTACAAACCCATGTTTTGGAAGATGCCAGATACTTCAAGCTTCTCAATCTCAAATGGATGGAGCTTCTCCAAAAGGGGAAAGAGTAGGTGTTTTGGAATTCCTAAAAATAGCAAACAGAACTAGGGTAAGCAACGAAATAGAATTTGCACAGATTCATTCACATCTGTTACCGAATTTATTTATTCTAATTAAATTTAGTTCACTTAATTATTAATTTAAAGCCAACATTTAAACAGCGCAGGTCCAATTCACCAAGCTGGCTTAAATGGGGCACTTTGTCGGGCTAAGTGGATATTTTTCCTTACTCTGAAAGGGTACTTCTCATTGAAGCATGTTACACATGTGTATGTTTTATACACATTCACAAGTAACTACATATACGCAGTAATGTACCTACTCCCTTGGCGAATATCACATACATTTAGATTTTCAATGCAGCTTTATAAAAGACATCCTTTTATTCCCAGATGGACCACATTCCCAAAAGAGTCTTGGAACTGACTCAAATAATAAGCTGAAATGTTGCAAATACTTCTCACTAGGGCACAAGAACTTTTCTCAACCCGTTAACTTAGCATTTACAGAAATCCTGGTGAGAGAAGACCAATGAAGAAGGTACATGTAAGCAGCCTTTAACTCACTATTTGCGTATTCACCTCGTCAGAGCTTACATTCTGCACACCCGACTTAAATTTCCAGCATTTTGTTAACGCTGACGGGCAATATCTTACCCAAGAAGTCTTCAGGTCTCCAACAGATGACATTTGCACGTATGAATTTCACACATAAATCCTCAAGTTTGGGAAGACGATCGTCGTCCATATTGGATTTTACCAATAAGATGAGGACTGGGGATAGCACTGAAGGATTGTGGGTCGGAAGCTGTGATGCATGATGGGATGCTTCAACGCGGAAGTCACTTCTGGCTCGAAGCTGTTCAAAATGGAGACTCTCTCAGAACCTATGTTATTAGAACCTTCCCAACATCGTCAAGAACTTCTTGACCGTCTTGATATTCTGAGAACAAACGAAAGTTTCTGCGATGTAACGATCGTTGCGAAAGGCATAGAGTTCAAAGCTCACAAAGCTGTTCTAGCTGCAACAAGCCCGTTCTTTCTTACCCTTCTAACGAGCGACATGAAAGAAAGCAAGGAACAACTGATCAAGATAGAGCTTGAAGAGGCAACTGCCGCTGTGATGGAAGACGTGCTGAAGTATGTTTACACTGGAAATGTTTTGGTGACCGAAGAAAGAGCCCACAATCTGATTGCTACAGCAGATTATCTTCTCTTACCAGGCTTGAAAACATTGGCAGGTAATTTCTTGCAGGAGGTTGTATCAATTGAGAATTGCATTTTCAATTATTATTTTGCTGACAAGTATCGGTGTGTGGAACTGAAGGAAAAATCCCGACAAGTGATCAATTCACATTTCACTGATGCCAAGGAAACAGAAGATTTTCTTAACCTTGATGTAAAGCAAGTGATGGAATGGGTGTCTAGTGATGACATCACTGTCAGGGCCGAGGAAGAAGTGTTCAAAGGAATTGTCAAGTGGGTGTCGCACAACAAGAGTGAACGAGAAGAAGCCTTCCCTGAATTATTGCATCAGGTCCGATTGACTTCAGTATCACACGACTATCTACTGAATGAATTAATAAAAGAGGAACTCATCACTACAAATACTAAGTTTGGCTTGAATTTTGTGACAGATACCATGAAATTAGTACTGAACTCCATTGATGGGCACGTTACTCAGAAACCAAGGAAATGCCTGGACACACACATGGATGGAATGTTTATCTGTGGAGGGAGGAAGGCATTGTGTTACTTTCCACAACAAAACTTGTGGTACAGCCTAGCAGATAAAACCTTTGATCGTCCAATTAATTCTCTTGCCCATTATAGGGGAAGAATATATGTTGGTAGCACCAACACAGATGAGAGTGATCCACAAGTAATTGAATACTATTTTTCATCTGCCAACTCCTGGGGCACATTTCAAAGAGGTAAAGATGTGACCAACAATTTTTGCTGCAGGGTTTTAAGGGGTGACCTGTATGTTATAAATTTATCTTCCACTTCTGGGGCGATCTTCAGATGTGATGTTGAAAGAAATGTTTGGAATAAAGTGATGGACCCACCCGCCACCCCAAGGAACCCTTGTGTTGTGACTGACGAACACTACCTGTATAAAATAGGTGGTGTAATGGAAGATGGAAGTGCCTCTTCAACAACAACAAGATTTGATCCCAATGATCACAAGTGTGAAGAAATTGCAGATCTAAATGAGGCAAGGTTCAATGCTTTTGGAGCTGCCATGAATGACAAAGTTTATGTAGCCGGTGGACAACAGGCTTGGTATATTGTCCTCAGCTCCTGTGAAGTTTACAATCCGTCAACCAATGAGTGGCAGCTGATGCCCAGTCTGAAGGTACCACGGTTTGGTGCAAGCATGGTGTGCCTTCAAGGAGAACGACTGTATGTTTTCGGTGGCCAAAAATGTAATGAAAGTTGGAGTTACCCAAGAGAAATAACAATTGAAGAATTTGGGTCAGAGATGAAGGAGTGGGCAGAGAAATCTGTTATACCAGTTAAAAGCTTTGAAAGTGCTGAGGAACAGAAGAAGGCAAAGAACAGATTTCAGGCTTGTTCTGCAAGACTCCACAAAGGAGTGATTGATAAACTGAAGCCACTTAACTAACTAATCAAAGAATCAGGGCTTGGGTGCAGAAAATGTATGGAAAGAGGGTGTGTTTTTTGCAATCATTGATCCTTACATTTCAGAGGATTTTCTCACCATCCGTGTTTTCTATACTTGTCAGTCAGTCTAATTTGCCAAGTGATACATGAGCATGAGCATGAAAGCATGAGCATGAGCATGTGCAAGAAAGTCCTATAGGGTACAGGAAACAGTTTCCCTAAACTCACTTCATGCAACCTGGCCCTGTTTCAAGGCATTTGGGAATGACAATATGAAGACGTACATGTAAGTATATTTAGAAGTATTACAATGGGACCTAATTCAATTTTGAGAAGTTAGTTGCACTGATGGAACTTGAGGGACGAGCATGTGCAAAAACAAAATGACTGTAAATTGGGATCAGATGATCTTCCGATCTGACAGTCATTAAAATGACTACTCCTGTACATGTAACCTATCTAGGTGTATCCAAATGGAAATCAATGATTGACAAAGCAATTGATCAACCAATGTCAATCAGTATTTTAAGAAGTATTCGTCATGCAGCATTTATCGTAGTTAGCTTTTAAAATTGTAAATTTTCATTTGTAATTACACATGTATTGATACATAAATGATTAGATTTCCTAGATATTTTTAATTGGATTTTTAAATTTTTAGATTTTAGATTGTTAGCTAATTTTTATCTGTTTTTTTTGTTTTTGTAATGTTATCTGGTTATTGGTGGGCTTCCTGTAAAGTAGCTTTTAGCTAAGTGGAGTGCCACGTAAAATAAAGTTCCAAGTTCCCTATATCAATTGGTATCATTGAATCAATGATATTGGCAAAACAAGTGCGTCAGAACTTGGTTTTCTTGATGCAAATAACATACCTAATGTTACACACACACAAGATTTGCAACTTGCCCCACTATAAAGCCTCAGTAAATGCCAGGCTGGAGGAAAACATCTGGCTAGTATAAATAAGTTTAATATATCATAATAGGAAGATGCTAGAGGCTAAATGGAAACCCGTTCTGAATTGTAATTTACTAGGTACATAGGTGTGTAACCGAAAAAAAAATCTGCAAAAAAAGTAGATAAGAATTGTAGTCTAAGGTAGTATTGTATAGTAAGTAGTATAAGGAACGTATTGTAGGTGGTATTGTAAGTAGCGTCCGTTTTGTTTTGTAAAGTAGTGTTCTTCGTGTTGCAATTAAAAAAAAAAGTTTAATATATCACTATAATTTATCATAATTTTCCAGTTAATGTTGATGTGCTCTTTACTGCTTGAAAAAGGTGGGGAGAATGCAGAAATACTTTTAAAGTGTAATGATCCTCGGCAGCTTGGCCACCTTCAACTCCAAGCCACATTGTTTTATATCCCACAGCTAGAATAAAATTGCGTTAAAATCAATGCAATGCACACGTATGTGAAAAGATTTGATATACATGAGATTTTGTCAAAATTACCAAATTCGCCATCGCCTGCATTTCTGGACATAAGTGAATGAAATCAACTTTCCTGTTTGAAACAGAAAAACATGAAAATATAAATGATTGGAGCAGCTAGTAACAGCTGTAATGTGCCAGAGACTTGTGGCACTAATTCTTAACTTATATCAGTGTTATGTGACAGCCGTTTCAGTTTGAAAATTATTTCAGTTATTGTTGCTGTCGGTGCCATTTATGGTTGTTGATGAATCAGTGCGTGCAAGTGGTACTGCAACGACTTAAGCTCCATCCACACCAACAAAACATGTTTAATTAAACCAGGTTTAACAAAATGAAAATTGTTAACAGAAAGCTGAACCATTGACTTTGACATAGGATTCAAGTAAACTTTAACTTATGCTTTCATTTGTGCTAAATCTTTAGTTGACAAAAATCCGAAAGCAGCTTTTATGATGGAAACAATTTTAAACTGTGTTTAACTAAACAGCTTTTACACGTGTTAAAGCCTTGGTGTGAATGGGGCATTAGTCCGCTTCACACTGACTGTTTAAATTTCTCGCGGTTGGCTTTCAAAGGAGAAAAAAGAAGAGAAAAAGAAGAAATCTTCCATAAAAACCCTAAGCGAGATTGGAAGCGACAAATTCGGCGTTTGATCGACGCCCCTTACCTCTTGAGCCACAAATATGAGTTTGACCAGACCAATTCAGCGAGTTTTTTTTTTTTTCCATTGCCTTCTAAAACCATCCAGACGATCTTATCCGCAAAACGACTTCGCAGCGCTCAAAACACACGCAAACTAGCTCAAAACACTCTCAGACGTTCCTCCATCGTATTTACCTTTTTCCATTTCGTGCGAAATCACTGCTAACTCGCACTACAATCGCTGACCGGCTCTTTTCTCACCAATAAAAAAAAAAGTGCGAAGTCTTTTCATCAACATTATCTTTATTTTAGATAGAGTAGCTTTTGCTCACTATCCGGATAGTGAGCTTTGGTCAGCATCTAGCTATTGCCAGTGTGCTTTTCGGTAGAAAAAAAAGACAAAACAAACAAACAAACAATAAAAAAAAAAACAAACAGAAACAACAAAAACAAAATTTTCTCTCCGCCTGACCGGGAGTCACTAATATCTTGACCGAGCGGCGGCTGGAGGTCTGGGGTGAGTGAACGACACGAAAAATCACCTGAAAACAACGAAAGAAAAAGAGACAGAAAGAGTATCATTAGAAACGGCGCGTCACTGACGCCGGTGAAAATATTTTAAAATCTAGAAGCTCTAAAATGCAATTTTAGCTCTTTTTTCATTTATATTTCTGCAAAAAAGTCTCGCTAGAGTATAAAACACTGTTGTCAACTGGGTGGCGGACTTTTTGCGAAGCAGATATAAACGTGTAAAGCTGAAATCTGATTGCTTTTCGGATTTCAAACCAGTCCCGGCTGGAATTCCACAGGGAACCCGGATTGGCCCATGGCTCTTTTTGGCTGTGATCAACGACCTCACATCGAGCAATGCCCCCTCTCCTATGTGGAAATTCGCTGACGATACCACGGTCTCGGAAACTGGTGCTTCAGTGCTCCAAGATACAGTACATGATGTCCTTCGATGGTCTAACGATAACAGATTCAAACTGAACTCACTTAAGTGTAAGGAACTCAGAATAGACTTTCGAAGGAAAAATAACTCAGACACTGTTTCCTTTGAGGCCAACGGTAATGCTTTTGAAATTGTGAAATCAGCTAAGATATTAGGTATTACTGTAAGGAGTGACCTTAAATGGATCGATCATGTGAATAATATTACTATGAAGGCGTCCCGACGAATTTACTTGCTTAAGCAACTTAAGCGAGCTGGCATAGACCGTAAGTCGCTAATTCTTTTTTATTGTGCATGCATGCGTTCCGTTCTGGAATATGCATGTCAGGCCTTCCATACTAATTTGCCAGCCTATCTGTCCGACCAAATAGAGTGAATTCAGAAAAGAGTCTTAAGGATCCTATTCCCAGAGGTTTCGTATAGCAAGGCCCTGGAAGAGGCGGGTTTGAAAACACTCTTCCATAGACGTGAGGAATTATGTAGCAGTCTGTTTAAACAAATAGTAGAGAGTGACCAGCATAAACTAGCTAGCCTGCTGCCCGCGCACAATGACAGTGGGAGATATAATTTCAGGACTAGGCGTATGTTTTCAATTCCGAATATGAAAACAAAGAGGTTTGGAGACACTTTTATGATGCACTTTGCAAGTAAACAGCAATTGTAGTTAGTCTAGTTAGGATTGTAGTTATTGTAGTTAGGGTTTTTATATTTTGAAATTTTAAACATGATGTTTGTAACGCAAGTAATTCAGCTTATAGCTGCAAGTTGTGTTTTTTATTTTATTTTAATAAACGATTTATTTATCTAAAACAGTAGTCTTTTTATTACTTAAAATCCCTAGGCGCCTTGGGATACTTTTCCCAAGTGTACTGATTGCTTGGTTGCTACGGCCCAGTGGTATAGTGGAGGCGCGTGAGTGCCATATGGCACAAGATGCAATTATGAGCTCAGTATTTGGTCAATTTGTGTGAAATTTGCACAACCAAAAGATCTTTGAAAGATCTATAAATTGAAGGCATAAAATCATGCCCCCCTCCTATATGAGACTTGATTTACCACCCCTCAAACTTTTGGATTTTTTTTTCTTTGTACGTTAAGGGTCCAGTTGCTATCTTACAACAAGCAATGCACTGAGAGCTGTACATTAAGCTATAGGTTAGGGGGATACCCAGTATGTACAACGAATGAGAAAATTTTCAAAGTTTTTCTTCTTTCGTTTTGGACTTTTTTCACTCTAATATGTGACCTCCTCCATCTCTGTTGGTGTGATTTATAGCACACCCCAGAAAATACCTTTTAAATGGTATATCACATGTGGTCTCCCAGTTCATAGTTAGCGATTTAGAAAAATTCGCCATTTCCCTCGGACGCGGAAAGGGTTAAACACAGGGCTCTAAACGTAAACACGTTTAACCACAGGGATTTTTTGATATTTAGTGTGTTCACTTTGAAGCCTCCAATTCATGATAGCAAGCCCGCTTTAAATGTATGTAATCTATAAGACGCTAAATTTGTCGACAGACCTGAGGGGGAAAAGCGGCCAACATAGAGAAGGTGTCGTGCAGGCCTTCCGTGCTTTTAGCCTAAATTTATAGAGCGTATGCAACAAATCCCAAGGGATTCCAATGACAATGGCGTGCATGGTTTACCATAACAAACCAACTCTTTTGTCAACGGTACACCAACATGGCGGCGATGACGACACGTGCATACACTCCATAACTTATAACCGGCTTCCTTACGGCTTGTTTTAGCATGTTATTTAGTTGGCCTTAATTATGATTACTTAAGTCACACTCTTTCGTTAGCCAGTACAATCTGCTTTAGCAGCAAGAAACTGAAATTTACACGATTGAAAGCCACTGTTATTTAAATTAAGAAAGTCACATATTTCAAATTTTTCCTAATGCGGAAGTGATTGGAATTCTTTTTTTAAACTTGACGCTTGCTCTGTAGGTTTAGTTAACTTGGGAGTGAGGTTTTACGGATCGCTGCTTGAGTACTATAAGGAGATTAAAATAGATCATAAATAGGTCTTCCCTATCTCAATTAGTTGTCGGTCTGCGCGTATGCCAAACACTTCAATTTGTGCTCAGCAAGAACGGAAACTTTTCTCGCAATGTTTTTGCTATTGATGGCCTATCTCTCAGTAACTGCAAAAGCATTTCTTCCTCGAATTAATCTCCTAGCGACTGAAGATTCCACTACGCTCGATCACGCATTGATTACAAAGGATGGATTTCTCAAGCCACTCATCTACTTCCTCCGCGACAATCAAAAGTATTTGAGGGACGAATATCTGACGGGCTTTCTGTATGATATCTTTCGGTCTAATTCGCCAAATCCTTTGAAAGACACGATTGAAAACATTTCCCCGCAGATCCAGTTCCTTAACGCCTTGAGCGAGATTCAGAGTGCCAACGTTGAGGTGGATTCCTTCCCGCTAAACAGCTCAGCCGCTGCGCATTTTGATGGCGAGCAATTCAAACAGGGGTCGCAGAGGATCAACCGATTGCGCCAAGAGCTAATAACGTCGCTTCTCAAAGGCGATAAACTACAGCACGCTAGGAACCTAGCCGGCCGTGCGCTGCACACTTTGCAGGATTTTTACAGTCGTTCCAACTGGATAGAACTCGGCAATCCGCGGCCATATGACGAGTTAGGCCAACCCGGAAGTGAAATCCCTCAGAATTTTATTGCAGGGCCGACACAAGCAACATGCAAGAGCTGCCCTTTAGAACAAGGCTCTGGCCTGCCTAATGGATATTGTGAGGCTAACTTGGACACGGTGAAGCTTACAAGTGGATATCGCTCAGGACAGGACGTTAAGAAACCTAAGAACCTTGGAAAATGCAGTCATGGCGGGAAAATGGACGAGAGTCGTTTGGAGCCGGCTACGGGCGGAATTAACAAAGATTCTACATCAAGGGACGAGTCTCCTCATGCTAGGTGAGCATTCGTTATATAATACCAGGATTTCATTCAACAGGAAATCTTTAAAAGCCAGTACGTCTTGTTTGTACACAAATAATTGATTACAAGGTGGACAGTTACTGACTTAAAATTGAACAAAGAGACGTAATTTTGCTGACGTAAGACTTTGTTGTACGCTTATTGGTGTTAACGCATCCTGAAAGGGTGATTTTACTCCCTGCGGCCTGTTTTAGCTTGTTTTTAATTGGCCAAAATTCTGATTATTTTGTTCACATTCGTTCGTTTATTTTTAGCCAGTATAGTTTGCTTTAGATGATCTTGTTCAGAAGTCTTCCGTGTAAAGAAACTGTTTTCGTGAGAATGATGTAATCACTGATAGACTGAATCGAATCTGAAAGGGAAATTGTAAACAGGAACACCTAATTAAATAAGTTAATGAGTGGAATGGTCAGCCGTGCATAACATTACTGACCCCGCACTCAATCGAAAAGCGGCTTATAATAGGTCTGACATTTTCAGGTAGATCTATCTCACCAAATAAGGACGCTTGATCGGCATTGTTTGTTCACGGGACGGGTTAGATTGTATGTTTGTTAAGCAGTACATTAAAGCATTCAATCCAACAAAAGCGGCCAAAACGAGGGTCTCATTTGGGTTAACTGTCAACCGTCAAACAGCCTAAAATCTAACCGTCAACCGTCAAAAAAGGGCAATTTTTACGTTAGCCTTCAAAAAAGCAGTTATTATCAGCCGTCGAACGGTTTCATAGTCTTTCAAATACCACTATTTCGGCTGTTCAATCTCGGAATTGCGGCTCTTAGAACATGATCGCTTAAACCGGTACAGTAAACCAGTTTTCATGTTCCCAAATATAGTCACTTTATGGTCTTTTCCATTTGATTTGAGTCTAAATAGACATCACAACTAACTTTCGACTGGAAGTACTTCCGGTTTCAAAATATTAATGATTTACTACACTGATAACGTGTTTCTGACCATAAAACAAAGTCCAGAACACAACTATTAATGTTAAAAAAAAAAATCAATAGAAGAAATAGACTCATGGAAGAAATTTCCCTGGATAACCGTCAACCCTCGAAAGGCCTTAAATTTAACCACCAACTATGAAAGTTACACCCCCATTGAGACCCTCTCAAATGAAAGAAGTTGATCCGACATTTTCAAAGGAATCTATCTCAGCAAAATAGGGACACTCGATTAGGCACTGCTTGGAAGAAAAGCCAGTCTTATACAACGAAGCAGGACGCATGGTTTTGAAACCTCAGTATTCAGTTATTAACAGCCCTCTCTTCATGTGAGCTAAGTATTTGACTTCTGTAAAGTCTAACATGTTTAGCGATGTTCTCTCACGAAAGTATTTTTACTTTCTGACTAGTGCTGCTGCACTTCTCCGAAATACTTGCCATTATTGGTTAAATTTTGTTTTGTCAGGCAAAGGGGGGAAGTATTAAAATATCAGCAGCGCATATTCATCCAACGGCTGAATTTAAATTTTCCTGAGTTCATTAACTGCGTTACAAAGAAAGGAAATCAGTACTTGTATTCTGTTTATATGATTAAAAATGAACTTTATCTAGAGGGATGCCTTGGTAGTAATGGATGCATGCAACATGGCGTTCGAGTCGTACCAGAGTCCGACGGCTGTGCCATGCAAAGAGGCCTAATAAGGCCGAGTGCACATGTGGTACGGGCCATGCCATCGACTCGTTGCTGTTTGTAAAACCTACAAGGCAAACTGGCTGTGGGGATGAGATTGGCTCGACTGCAGTGTTATAATGCAACTGTTGAAGCAAAAATGGTTTATTTTGCCCACCACTGAGTTTGTGACTTTCTATCAAATTTTCTTGCAACAATTTGGTGTGACACAGTTTGGTTGTTCCGTTGACTTAATTAATGTTTGCAAGGCAATGAAAAATTTTACAAGCATGTTTATCAATCAGAATCAAGGTAGATGATCTTAACCGCAGTCAAACGTAAAAATTAAAATGTCTGCCAAAGATACGGTTTTTACTTTGAGACCTCTGAGTTGATAAGTTTTTTTAAGTCTTAAAAGTGAAGTATGCAGTAACTATGTTGCTATTTAAATGCGTGACACCCGGAAATCCGATTCACCTAATGGTTTAGTTTCACCGCTCGCAAAATTAGCAGTGGGAATCCCCTCTGCTAGATTGTTAAGTCCTTATTATTATTATTATTATTATTATTATTATTATTATTATTACTATTATTATTATTATTATTATTATTATTATTATTTAAAAACCTTATCTTTAAGGGACTTTTCTTATTTCTTATGTTTGACCGCGATAAACAAACGATCAATCCTCAATTCGTCCATTCCCATCCATTCATCCACCCATCAATCAATCAATCAATCAATCAATCAATCAATCAATCAATCAATCAATCAATCAATCAATCAATCATTTTCTCTCTCTGTAGCTTGCACAAAATAGCCGCTGACCTTGCCATTGAAGCCACAAGTATCTTCTTAAATGACATCCGCTCGACAGTTGGGGATGAAATCTTTGCTAAATTCCTGAATCTGAAGTCAGAAAATCTGTTTATGCTTTATTTTTGTTTGTAGCCTACATACGATTGCCGCTGACCTTGCCATTGAAGCCACGAGTATCTTCTTAAATGACATCCGCTCCACAGTTGGTGACGACATCTTCGCTAAATTCCTAAATCTTAAGTCAGAGAAAAGTATGGCTCTGGTAATAGATGTATCGGGAAGCATGAGTGGTGAGCTTATAATTAGATTACTAAAATTTGTTTCCATGGGATTGAACTCCCTCTGAGAACAACTACTGTGAAACGGCGAAGAAAAGGAACCTAATTACACTTTATTAAAAAAAAACGCTTTATTAAAACAGACAGTTACAAGTTAGTTATATACCTACCCGCAAATAGCTAAGGCTATTCGAGGCGGGCAGGTATGTCTATACTAAACTAAATACAAATAAATTTGGTGTTTACAAATTGACAGCCACAACTAAAGTAAAAGTTAAATAAATAGTGAACAAACAAGTGAATATACAAAACAAAAAGGATTCGCAAGCTCAAAGAAATTACAATTGTTATAGTAGACAATACTGAAAATGCACTTGAATCACAAAAGAACGATATATGTATAGTTACAAATTTGCATGTATAATTTTTACAACAGAACACAATAGGTCATTTCCGGGATGCTGTGAACCTCACTATAAAAGCGAGGCTCAGTGCAAAGCTTTTCATATGAAAATTAATTTGTCTGCATATGAATGAAGACTAATTTTCATAATAAAAACTTTGTACTTACCCTCGCTTTCGTAATGAGGTTCAAAGCAACTTGGGAATAGCCCACTATCAGAAAGGATCAAAGATTTACTTGAGTGGCGTGAAAATACTATGAATCATGGGAAAATATAACAAACTAAGGTGTTACAGATACAAAGGGACTAGAGACATTTTACAGCAACAACAACAACAACAACAAACATTGTACCTCATAAGAACACAGCGCATGATTTTTGACTGAATGAAAGAAACTGAAATTGAAACAGAGAAACGATTGCGAGGTGATGAACATAAATATTCATAATTATCTCGCTTCTTTGAAATTCTGTTTCTTAGTATGCATGTGTATGTTGTGGTTCAATTCTTTCCTTGGTTTAAATTATATTTTCCATTGTTTCAAACTCATTATCATACATTACCATACCCATGAACCATAGGAAGATAAAATATGAACCAATGATAGATTTGAACCGCAACAAAAGATTCTTGAAACTGTTGAAACTCTTGAAACTGTTTTCTTGATTTTGCGTCAGATGAAATCAGTGAGGTGAAGAACGTGTCCATTAATTTCGTTCGCAAAACTTTGCAGAAGAAAGAAATCTCCTTCACTTACATTCTTGTGCCATTTAGCGATCCAGGTTAGTTGCTTTCTCAACGGCTATTTGTTTTAGGAAATTTAACGTACAAAATAACTCTCTAGATCTTACGCTCATTTTCCTGATTAAAATATGGCTGGCGGGATTGATCACTTGACCGGCATTCTTCATCACCGGCGATATGATTAAAAGGCCATTTCCGAGTTGCTTTGAACCGCAAGGCTTCGTGTATAATTATGAAACATTTATATGTAACCGAAACAAATTTTCATATGAAAAGCTTTGCACTTAGCCTCGCTTTCGTAATGAGGTTCAACGCAACTCGGAAATGGCCTATTCCCACTAGGAGACTGGTACGAGCAAGGTATCCGGTTCGGGTAGACGGTTGGAAAGCAGTCAGTTGTTTAGGAAATACCTTTTCAGTTGAAAACTATTTGACAAGATTTACTGTACCCGGAGAACTGATGCCGAATATTCGTCGGCACGATGTTCATTTGTCTACCCAAACGATCCTATAATCCCTCACTTGCACCGGTCTTCTCACAGTTTCTGGAGTGGAGGAATTGTCTAACGTAGGCACATAATGCACATAGGGGGTGAGGGGTAGGGGACGAGTTCTATTTTGTATGGATCGATGATGTGCGAATCGTCGGTTTCACAAGCTTGTTAGGCAGGCAACTGCAAAGCGTTTAATTTGTTCATGGGACGCGCTGTGGGGATCTGCGATCCACGAAACAAAGAAATTCATCCTGCTTTATGCTGTGAGAACCTCAACATTATTGAGTTAGGCAACGTTCGACGAACACATAAAAGTAATCCAAACTGTGGCTATCGTTTATTGTATTGCTGGGTTTTTTTTTTGGAGACTGCAAAGCGCGCGAGTATTTGCTTGGATCGACTAAATGACGCAACTTTGTTGGATATGTGTAAAGATGTAACAAAAAAGTTGGTTAAAGATCACATAACTTGGTCGCTAAACGTTCTAACTTTCCCTGCTTAATCATTTGCCATACCGCTGGCCTTCGAAAAACCGGTTGTTAGGCTGGTTTGTCAATGATACTAAGTGGAGCAAGCGTCAATATTACTAAATGTCGCTATTGTCATTACACAAACAAACGTTTTACTCTTGAGATATGAACCCTCTACTCTAATATTAATTTGATTAATTTGGAATCTTAAAACTGTAACAAAACTGTAAATAATCTAGATTAACTTTCAGGGTAATTCATGAATTTGCAAACTGGCTTTTGAAAAATTAAACTCTGGCTTGTGTTGTTGAATCGTTACTATAACTGGCGAGCAGTTTCCTTCCTTTTGCCCCTTTTTTTTTGTGGTACAAAAAGAAAGAAACTGGATTCTGACCGCGAGGGCAGGGAAAAAAAAATGTCCTTCCCTTTTTTCGTTTGTATTTTGGTGATTTAGGCATGTTACATTTCGAATCTTTATTTAAATACTCTCCAGGATCAGAAAAAAAAGAACAATTGTTAGTCGAAAATTGGTGTAGCTCAATAAAGTTGAGGTTCTCACTGCATGTGAACATGGAGCAGCATAATTATCCTCACCCCCTACCCTTCACCCCTTACCCCTTTTTTCTCACCCCTTACCCCTCTCCCCCACCCCCCACTCCTTACCCCTACCTCTAACCCCCGGAATAGACTTGCCTCTGAAATCCTGTGTATGCAATTTCTACTCCTTTGTCAACATGAGGATAATTTTTAAAAGACCGGCCGGATCAAATCTTTCTTTCCTTGCAAGCACCGCTTGAATAGTCAGTCAACAATCTAACGTCATTAGCAAAGCCGATTGCTGGGACTACAAGGAATTTTACATCGGTTAAAGAGAGCAACGATTTCATGATAGGAAAATTGAACACTTCAAGGCCCTCGCTAAAAATGACAACACCCGGAAACAATATCAAGTGGGATCATTTCGGGCAAAACTGATTATCACTGTAAAATCAAAGAAACCTTGTTTATTCAAGAAGTAAAGCCAGCTTTTAAAGTCAACGTCAGCAGTGGGAGCTGATGCTTTATTTATTAGCCGTAGCTTTTTATAGATTAACTGTTTTAAAAGATTGTTTTTCTTGAAATCTGTTCCAGACTCCTTATCACTATTATATGACGGTCACTTTTTAAAATGTATGTTGACTATCATACGAAACGTTTATATAAAATGCGCAAGTTTATAATGTTTATCACCGCTGTTTGTGTTTTATTCATAATTTACCTAGTTATGATATAACTCCAGGGTTGAAACCATTGATAGTTTCTTTGTTTTCGTCACACTACAGAAGTGGGCCCTGTAACAGTGACAAGTGATGCTCAGAGAGCAATTGACGCAGTGAACAATTTAACCGCATCAGGAGGTGGAGACTGTCCAGAGCTAGGCATGACGGGTCTTTACCAGGCCCTTCTCCGCTGCCTTCCTGAGACAATCATCTACTACTTCTCCGATGCTGACGTGAAAGACGAATTCAGAAGAAACGAGGTCATGTCCCTAGCCAAGGAAAAGAAAGTTAAAATCAATTTTATTCTGACCGGTAGCTGTGGTAAGCGCAAAAAACGTGACACCCAGTCGTCAGCGGTACCTAGAGACAATCACCGAATAAGGAGAAGTCTCCAGTTTCAAGATTTGTACCAGGCCCTCGCTACCCAGACGGGAGGACAAGTCCTTGCAACTAGCAAGAGCGAAGTGGCTGAAGTGGTCAAGGTGATTGATCCCGTAAGTCCAACTAACTCGTCGGTTGATCTCAAAGAAGTTGAACTGTTGAACGTCAAGGTGAATCGCACACAGTACTTTAGTGGAGAAACGTTTTTCGTGGATATCGACGCAACATTGGAAAGCTTGGTTCTTGTACTGACGGCAGCAAGCTCGCCTGGACTACAAGTCCAGGCCACTGAAGGTAATTAGGAGAGAAATAGGCCATTTTACAGTTGTGTGCTTAGTGACCTGGTCTTGAATTGAAAGCGAGGCTGGGGTTGACCTAGTTTTGACACAGACCTCACTGCTTTTCATATGTAAATGCAAATAGTTAGCATAAGAACAGTATGATCTACGTATGAAAAGTAGTGAGGTTTGTATCAAAACAAGGTCACCCCCAGCCTCGCTTAGAATCCAAGACCAGGTCACTAAGCACACAACTGTAAAATGGGCTATTGAAAGGTTGTTTATTACCTCAGGGAAAAAATTTGGAAGACAAAAAATGAACAATTAAAAGCCTTGAACCTTTCCCCAAATCGTTCAAAGGGCAAGGGGGTGCAGTTGTTGTTCCATTTCAAAGTTTCGCCCGATGATAATCGCACGGAAACCTTAAACACATCCCGCATAGTTAATATTTCATACTATAGGTTCTTTTTACAGGTAGTGGGAATGTCTGAATTTATAACAAATCTCCGCCTGCTCAAGAAAAATTCTGTTTAGCACCCTCGATTAATAGAGTCAACCTTATTATCTTTTTTTCGAAAAAAAAAAACAAAAACAACAACAACAACAACAACAACAACAACAACAAAAAACAAAAAAACAAAAATCAATATACAAGGATTTATCTTTGCATGCTTATATTCTCTGTAATTTTGAATACTGGTTCCCTTTGAAGTGAGATCTTCATTTCTCTTTCCTGAATTTTTCGCAGGAAACTCAACAGTTCAGAGAAAGATAATTTCGTCTTCAAGTACTCTTCTCATTTTGGAAGTCACCAGCCTGGTCAGAGGTTCAATGAAGCTGACAGTTTCCTGTAATGGCCCGTACACACTACAAGTATCCGGTTTCAGTCCTCTCGACTTTACATACCAACTGTTAGACGTGGAAGACATGGAGCGAGGTATTACAAGACGCGTTGTTGGAAATCCTTTGAGAGGTAAGGCAATTAGACAATTGTTATTTCTGATTATCCTCCATGTGCATATTAGATTAGTAAATGTGTGAAGGAAAATGAAGCAAAAAAAAAGTAAAGGAATCAAAGTTAGCGTAATTCCAGAAGTGGAGACCGCGGGGAAGAGAAAATCGTACGCACGTTAATGCGGCGGAAAATTCGTTCATGTAGGTTTCCTTGAATTGTAATCAGGCCTCATCACGTCTTGTGTGCTCTAGTAAATCGGGAAGGGAATCTCTCCTCAACGCAAAAGTCCTAAGAACGACTTTGATGTATAACGTTTTTGAAGTTAACGTAAGCGGCCCGCGTTGACGTGCATCAATCCACCAATTTTCCCCATTTCGACCTACCTCGTGATTTTTCATATGACGGTCCCTCCACATGCACCTCGGGCGTAACCACAGCGACAATACTTTGAGAGATGCCGGATCTTTTGTAGACCAAGATCGGTAACAGACTTCAGATAATAATTTATGGACGGTAAGACTGATCCTTACAGCAGTAAAAAAAAAAAAAAACGTATTTATTACTGCCGTTATAATTTAAACAGTACAGAACCGAGAGCGATCTGGTTTGGTAAGCGGCATTTCCACGTTCGTTTTCTATAGGTCTCTACTGGATAGATATGTAACTCGTTGTTTTTGCCTCCTGTTTTTCCCTTTAGGCCAGACTTTGCTGCTTACTTTGGATTTCGTTGGTCAACAAATAGAAACAGTCAGCAACTTAACACTCGTCGGAGTGAGCGGAACAGACCTCGAGACATTCCGCATCATTCAAGGAAAAGGCCTTTACCAAGACTTTTATTTCGTAGCCTTTGTTCCCACAGCAGAGAGATTTCGACTCAAAGTGACAGGAACAGACAAGAATGGAACACGTTTTCAACGAATAAAACCAACGTTATTCACTTTGGGCGATGTAAAACTTTCTCCAAATGTCGATAACAGGAACAGCTCGAATATGCTTTTTCCAGGAGAAAGTTTGGAAGTTCAAGTCAAGGTCATTAATTCTGGGGACACGCAAACCCTACATTTTACAGCATCAGATGACTTGGGATATTTCAACAGCATAAGTCCTACGAGAGACAACTTGGGAAGGAATGACTCTCTTATCCTTCGAGTTACCCTACTCGCCCCCAGTAACGCACCGTACGGCGTGACAGGCACTGTCACGGTGTTTGCGTCACAGAATTCCGACTTCACCCAAGTGGTTAATTTTATGGTCTTTTTTGTAACAGTGACATCAAAGGTAAGAGATCTTGGTGTTCACAGATCTTGGTGTTCACATAGCAGATGTTTCTGTTGAAAATTTCTTTCTTTTAGCGTACGTAGATTTTAAAGACTATTTATAGGAAATTCATTTGATAACCTGTCTGACTTGTTATGTGAAACGAGAGTCTCCCTAAGTGTCACGTGACATGCCTGGTTGTTTACGTCAACAAACATACCAAATTATTAGCCAAACCAAGACTGATATACCTTATATGCTTTAGCAGATGTGATATGCAGCAACAATGGCTCTTCTTTTGACAGTTTACTAACCGTATATTTGTATCTTTATTAGCCTTTTTAGTGATTGTTACTCCTTTGTCATCCTGGATTAATTCATTATCTTACCCATTCTCCATACTCCTCTGTCATTTACCAGAAGAATGAACTTTAAACTGACATACTCAAACGTAACCAGAGTGTCTAACTTCAATTTGACAGGACCCAGACCTCTCTCCTCCATTGTGTACCGTTGGAAATCAGACTGCAACATGCGCTGGAGTATACGGTACACCAGAGTGCGTGTCGAGCACGTGGAATGCACGTGTCACTTTCGCTGATGCTGGAGAAGGCCTACTGTCAATAACTACACGAGATAATCCCAATGGAACACTCGACGGTGAGAGCAGTCAGAGAGTTATTCAATATTTAGCGCATGGTATCAATCTGAGATCGAGGTTGTAATGATTCGTTGTTTTTTACAGTCCTTGAAATTCTAGCACGAGTACGAGTAAACTGCCAAACCAGATTTGACTTCAAATTTCTAGCGAAGTACTAAGAAGAGATATATTTCAGAAATCTTCATTTTAGTCTTTGTGAGCGACGAATTTGGCGAAATTGTTTTGACTGAATGATACCTACGCCCTTTAGTGAGTCCTAAAAGACGAGATCACATACGTTTTGAGGACTTGTTTTCGCCACTGCGCCGTTCTCATAAAAACTCGTAGTAAAAATGACGACAGCTATCTCGTTTCCCCGCCAAAATGACACTGGTTTCACTCGCGCACATTCTTTGTCTATTGGAAAAACTAGTACACGTGACCTGTACTACAATCTAAAGGCCTCTAATATTGGCCTGCGAAAGAGTTATACACCGAAACGTTCCCGCTTATGTGGACTGATGCCGGTCTACTGGTGTAACTGCGCCTTAACTGCAATATGTTTACGTTCGAACTTCACTATTCGTTGACCTTCGAAGCGCTTTGAACATAAAGCGTCGTTCTTGAATCTTGATTAATTGTTTATATACCAGCGGTTACACACGATCCCCAACACTTTTTCATCCCTTCGTGTAAAAGCTAAGTGTTTTCTTTTCCTTGAAAACAAAAAACTGATTTGAAACTAAAGTACGTCACTGGTACGTACTAAGCTATACTCAGTGTTTCCTCGAACAAGGTTATGGGAAGGGGTTATGCTTCAAATTTGATATGTTTGCCTATCGCGGAGTAGCTTGAATGTTTAAAAAAAACATATATTATTCTTGCTAGTAAAAGGTAAAGTCAAGTCAAACCGTTATTTCTAATTCCTTTTTAATCATGAGGGCTAGGGTAGGTCAATTCATAACACCAACTGATCATGAGGTGAAGTGGCGCTTAAATCAGTTGGTTGGCGATTAACACAATATTGGTCGTATAATCCTTCAAGTCAATGCCTTTAGCGCAGGGCACTAATTGGGGACAATATCCAAATCGAATTGGAATTTAGAAGTGTTGGTTTTTGAGGAGAGGGGAAAACCGGAGTACACGGAGAAAAACCAGTCTCGGGTCAAGGACAAGAACCAGCAACAAACTCAACCCACATATGACGCCGAGTCCGGGAATCGAACGCGGGCCACATTAGTGAGAATCGACTGCTCTCACCTCTACGCCATCCCTGCTTCCCTCATCTATTCCCTAAAATCTACTGTTTCAGTTAAAGGACATACCAGCCGGCTTACCGACGCTGGCGCAGAACTGTTATCTATCAGTGACGTTTCTGTAGTCTGGGTCTATTTTGTAGCTGTCAGACTATTAAGCTTGTATTAGGCTTATAACTGTGCCACTTTATTTTGTTCTTTTTCAGTTGGAGCATTCAATCAGGGTGCAACAAACACATCCATCCCAGCATCCTTCACATCCAACTGTTGCAATCCCAGAGTTCTTTTCGTTGGTCTTGACCTTGTAGGAAACATGGGCACTTGTTCCGTCAGCGTTATCCCTGAGATTGTGTCCCTCAGCGCCAAACTGAACAGCACAACTGTGTACCTTCGCCCTGGAGAGACCATCAAGGTCCCTTTCACACTCACCAATCTGGGCTCCAAAGGCTCCTTCTCATTCCAAGTCACCAAAACCTCTGCACTCATCAGCTACGTCATACCCTTTAGCCTCGCTCTCGAAACAAACTCCAGCACCGCTGGTCATGTGATTATTAAGTCACGTGGGGAGACCATCGAAGAAGAGAATTTGGCGGTAACTGCAGTTTCACAGGCAAACCATGTGAACACAACATTATTTTACATCCAGGTTTCTGTATCCTCGGGGCCTGTGACAGAAGCAACCGACCACACAACAACTGCAGCACTTCCAGTTCTCAAACACGTGAACCTAAAAGCCGATGTAAACGACAAAGACTTGTCCATAGAGCTTGGCAAAAGTCTACAGGTTGGCTTCAAAGTGAAGAATTTTGCGTCGATGGAGACGTTCACGTTTGCGGTAAAGGTTTTAGTGACTGTTAGTGAGAACACAATCTCTTACTCATTCTCGTCCCCAGGCCTAGGGTCTTCGCGATATCAAAATAACGGTGCATGAGGAGAAAACCCTGGATCAGGTTGTTGATAATAATTGATTTTCGTCATCGACATCCTTTTTCCATGTTTAGAGTTAGCTGTATACCATATATCATACCATGTAACCGATCCTGGAGAAAGTGAACCGAAGACGAACATCAAATGTTTCACGTCACAAAATACTCCTGGCACCATTCGTGCAACGGAGTATTTCGCAGGGTCTTCCCTTATCCTCAGTTGGTTCGGGAATGTCGAGATGCCTGACCGTGGGAGATCTGGGTACGAAATTAGGTCTTCCCAATACCGCCATTTTGAATCTGCCCGCGAAGACTTGGGGACGAGGTTATCTCGTATTCAGAGTCATCAGTCTTTTCGGCCAGTTGTTGGTCACTTGGAGAGATTCTAGGACACTGGAATTTTCCCCGTTAGAAGCACAGGGTACAGGGTAATCAAAAGTGACCATCATTCCGCCTAAATGCTAGATTCTTGTTCTTGATTCAAATACATAAACATGACTGAACGCGTCATGACACTCTTATTACGTATTACGCGTCTGTTGAAAAATTAACGCCACAAGGCCGACAACAAATGCGTTGCAGACGTAGCCAATAACAAATTTCGTTATTTTCGACTTTCCCAGAGTCTCTCCAAGTGAACAACCGCTGCCAAAGAGCTTGAGGACTCTGGGTACGAGATTGATCCTTTAAAGTAACATAATCTTGTTCAAACTTTGAGATTGTCAGAAGCAAAGACAAGATTTCACTCGAAGGCAAGCAGAAGTCTTCTCTACACCACGGTTACATTTTTATTCTCGGTCTCGTCTCTATCATGTCGCTGTCGTGTTAAGTTGACGCCGTAAGATCAGCCTTGCAGTTATTTCACATAATTTCAGCTACCGTATGTCAAAAACTGCCAATTTTGTGCTTCGTCGGAACAGGGATCTCAGTAATTAAAGTGCAGCTTTTCACCATTTTCTTTCAAAATTAAGGTAGCAGAATTATATGCACTCTTTCTCGTACGCTTATGGATTAAATTAACCATATAATTACAGAGGGATATTAAACGAATAAATAAAAAGGTTATCCATGAATCAATTTGATGAATAGCGGGGAAAAGATCACGTGATCACTCCATTTGTTGTTTCTGCAACATAGCCTGTTATCATGTGGAACAACTGCGGACTCATTAAAAATGAAACCATCCTTTGATTATTTTGCTATTTTCACTTTAACAGGTATTGAGTAACCATTCTTCAATCAGCGGAGTCGTTAAGCCACCGTCGGCCACTCTGATAACAATGCAAACCGTCTCGTGCCTGCTGATCCTTACCTCTCAGCCAGAAGCCCCTCCAGGGACTGTCACGCAAGTAAATATCACGGCCACACCTGCGTCACACAACGCCGACGTGAAGGAATTGCAAGTTTTCTCTTTGACTGTGACCGTTGAAAGCAGAGGCCTGGGTACAACAGAAGACTTGAAGAATGAAAACAAATTTGCAGTATGGAAGATTGTTGTAATCTCCGCCTCATCTGGCCTTCTGGTTCTTCTTAATATTGCACTGGTAGTCTTCAAAGTGAGACATGGTTCATACGACCCAAGAAAACCTTCTGGAAATAAAACCAGAAATGGATCCCGAGGAATCAAAAGCAATCAGCCACTACAGCTACAAAAAATCAACGAGGGATATGACTGTGACATTGCTTAGAGGAAGTTCTGCATTTTCACCAATAAGAGGGGTATCGAATGGTCTTTGCGAGTATTCGGGAACATGCGAGCACTGTGGTTTTGTTGCGAGCACAAGCAGTGATCAGATTTGTCTTGCGAGTAGTGAACATTTTAGAAATAAACAACAACTTGTAAGCAGCAAGCACTTCGTTGATTTTCCGTTGGCAAATTTTTTTTATTTTTTTAGTTTCACACGTTTATTTTTATTAGAGTGCACCTAGAAATGTGAGTGATACCTTCACAATACACAACACTTTAACATTTTAACAATAACATATGTTAACTTATGTTTTTGTTGTGTGCTTTCAATTGAACTTGACAGCCAGATTTATAGGAGTTCCCGCAAAGATAGGTTTATTTCTGTACCAAAAAGCCTACAAAGCACGATTTACGTAATTTCGAGCAATCGAGCATGCGAGCAATTTCGAAAATTTGGCGAGTACGAACAAGCGAGCACTCATCTAAATTATTTTGCGAGCAAATCGAGCAAAGGCCAAATTTTGCGAGCACTCGATATTTTTACTGTACCATTCGATACGCCTAATAAGCACTTGTAGCTTAGGATAAGCAACGTCTTTTTTTTTAATTAGAACATGCAGGAATTAAGCTTCAGCTATATGCATTTATCATACTAGAGTGATTGCATCATTTTTATTCAACGTTTATTCGCTGGCTTCATCAACTTCAGTCCCAAGCCTTTTCAGACACTGGAGGCGAGGTTGTTGACGATTTCGAAAGAGATTCGGTTTAAACGCCACCTGCTCTTTAAGCGCTTGTGTAAAGGAGGTATTTTAATTGTAATGCCTGTCATTTTTGCTGCCCAGTTTGAAGTAATTAGCTGATAATTAGTCTGGATGGTCAAGAAGTTTGCCTGCTTCTCATTAATTGGCCGACGCGACTCCTTGTTTTTAATGGTGACTATAACGGGGATGGGCAGTGTAACTTAGTTGACAGCTGCCAATTATCCACTCAGGTATGCGGATCTATCCGATACATCGTGACTGACATTTGACTAAAGTCACCTCACTCAGTGGCTATTGAAATCTACTGAAAATGTTTCTTGCAAAAATTTATAAATCGATTCGATAAAGGAAAACGCACTGAGGCTAATTGTTATTTATACCTGTAAGATACTATGCTGAGAAAGTTCATTTCCGGAATTTTTGGGGGTGAACACAATCTAACCTTCGACCAGGCCTACTAGTTTTAGCAGCGCTCGTATATCGTCTTATCAGGGCGTTCGCTTAGAATTGAGCTTACCTAGTTCCCAACCCTCTCTCTGTCCTTCATCCCGGTTAATCTATTTCGGGCTTTCGGGACACGTGGTTTTGGACACGACACCGAAACGAATTGACAGTGAAAGCCTGGGAAAATGCCCTACAGGGAGAAATCGGTAGGTTTTAGACTCTTCCATGCACTTATATTTATGGTAAAAGAATTCAATTTCCATCCTCTTTGGATTCTCGACTTTGAGGATCATTCCTCTTTGGGTTAACTGCCATGGACTTCTAGACTAGCAAATAGACGTGATTTAGTATGTTCTAATATTTTTTTTTTCGCCCGGTTTATTGCTTGTGTATTGATATTTCAAACGGGCCGCCCGTATCATTGCATGTTGTAATTATTATTTTTTTCTTTTTACTGTTTTAGTGTACAGTCGACTCCCGATAACTCGCACCTTGGCTAACTCGAACCTCCCGCCAACTCGAGCCAATTTTCCTTTCCTTTCAGGTCATTTTCTATATAATTTTACCCTCAATAACTCGATCTCCCGATAACTCTAACCTTTTTCAATTTCCCTTGAAGGTTCGAGTTATCGGGAGTCGACTGTAGTTATGTACCAGTGTATCGATTTTGCTACTTGACGTCCATTAAAGGATTTTTTTAAAAATGTTGCTCTTGTAGTGTTTAACTGAGGGTTTATTTAGTAAACTTGAATCAATTGATCAAAGAATAAATGATAAAACTCTCTTTGGTAATGAAATTAAATTCCGTCAGTTCCGATGTAAGTTGTTTTGAAATCCCGATCCCGATTTTTAAATTATCTTTCCTCTTGTGCTAAAGACAATGGGTGTTTAAAAAAAGCGTTCGACTGCCGCTATCTTTAGTCAGAGAGCATCGAGCCATCGTTTATCGTCCTAAGAGCAGTTCTTGGCATAGGCGAAGAACCCTGCCGCCATTTCAGTTTTTAATAGACGGCATCTTGAAACAGAAAGTGGAGATGGACTTAGGAACGATGCTGAGAGAAGTACGCCTGCAAATTGTGATACGGAATTTTAAGGAAGTTCGATTGTGCATAAGAAACTTCCAGCACAAGCAACAACACCACAGCACGGATTTGCACGCTGATCTTATGCAGCTTTTTGCCAAGAAATTCAAGTTCAGGAAAATTGCATCATGTCAGACGGTTATATTACGTTCTCGGAGTATGGCAGGAAGGAAGGGGGCAGAGGTACTCCCCTATATAAGCTATAAGGCATGTGCGACCCCTAAGGCATGTCCTAAGGGTATTGTTTTTGTCGGCCGTTTTGGTCTGAAGCCTAGTATTGATTTGAACCATTTTAATTTTGGTGTGAAAGTCGAAAAATAGGAATAGATTTTACAGAAATAGGTATTTATGGATTCTATAAACCAGGTCTGAATTTAAGAGGCCATGTCTTTAAAATGGGACCAGAAAACTATATATCTTGGTCTGAAATAGGTCAGGGTTTAGAGACAAGAGTCGCACTTCCTCACCAAAGAGCAGAGTACTCTCCCAACCCCAAGCCGGGTTAACGTTTGGGTCGCCTATAAAAATATTCACTCACAGGCGATATCTCGATCCAGATTACGAAGATCAAAATTAATACGACTAAGGATTAAGAATTCCCAGGCTGGAGCGTTCCCAAAGAGTTTTCACATGTTTTCAGGTATTCCCCTTGTAAAACCAACAACCGCTCGTTCCCAGGCCTAATGCCATACTGGGTTCGCCCACAAAGGGTGACGGGATGGTTCAACCGCGGAGGATACTGCCGGTGTCACAGTGATTTGGGCATCCCCGAGTTTTTGGCACCCCCGTGCCCAAATCCCTAGTGATATGGGTATCCCCTTCCAGTATGGCTGCCGTGTTTTCGGTATCCCCCGGTACCCTCCCCCCATGCCCAAAACACTAGTGATTTGGGTATCCCCTAAACATGCGAGTAGGATTTCGCAGGAAATACGGAAAATTTTCGAAAGATGGATTCCTAAAAATAAAAATGTTTTAGAATATGTCAAAAGCCAGTGCTATCCGATCGGGGTTTTTACGAAACAAAAAAGTCCTGTTTTAGGAAAATGTTACGAAAAATTCGAGTACGATCAATAAAAGGATTTCCTGTTTTACATCGATAAACGAAAGGATACAAGAAGGTCGAGTAGCGTTATTGCTGGCCATATTATTACAAGGATTCAGTTGAAATGGTAAGAATTGCTTTTCCCTGCCGTGCATGCTTCTTCCACATTGATTTGTCGACATCAATTTATATATTTTTAAATCAGTTTAAAATCCGCAAGCAAAAGAAGCTTCTAAAACTTAGGTCAATTTTGACCTTAATATAACAACAAGTTAAAGCCTATACTTTATCCCCAAAAGCTCCCCCTTAACGGTATCGAATGTAAAAGGAGTTATTTTGGTCTAGGTCTTGCTGCAGAGTTGCGTTTGACCGCTGTCACGCCACTTCCTTTGTGGAAATTTATTTTTGGGGGGGAGGGGAAAGTGGTTGAGCAGTTACCAAAATAAAAAATCCTGAACAAGAATGAATGATTTATGAAACAAAGGTAGCTGTCCTGGCAATCCCGCTTTTGCTCTGTGTTTTTTGAAGTTAACTGATTATTTCCCTTTCGGCAGAAATACGAGATGGAGATACTCTTATATCACTACCCCAATCTTTCACTCCCTTCGTACTTCATAAACATGATTTGCAAAACGGATTTCTCGTTTTCAATGAAACTATTAGCGCGGCTTGTTTATTTTTTCCTTACGCCGTTTCTACGGTGAGGGGACGACCGAAAACACTACAGCAATATTGGAAGGGGATACCCATATCACTAACTAGGGACTTAGGTATGTCATATATTTCATTCTCCCTAACTACTTTAGAAAACTGATTTGTAAGGCTGATTTATTTTTTGAGTACTCATTAGAACGTTTTTGGTCTATGTAACTTTATAGCAGATATTTTTCCTGTCGGCCGACTCCACTACGAAGCCACTGTGGAAGGGGATACCCATATCACTAGGGATTTAGGTATCCCATATATTTCATTCTCCTTTACTTTACAAAGCCGATTTGTAGAGCTGATTTCTTTTCTTGAGTACTTATTAGAACGTTTTCAGTCTATGTAAACTCAGCAGAGTTTTTTCCCGTCGCCCGATTCCACTTTGAAGCCATATTGGATGGGGATACCCATCACTACCAGAAGCAAACGTGTGAAAAGTTATGTGAAAAACCATGTGAAAACCAGGTTAATTTCACACATTTTTCATATGATTTTCACATCATTTCACACATGTTTCACATGCTTATTTCACATGCATATGAAATAGCGGCATGTGAAGAGTATATGAAGAGTATGTGAATTGTGCGTGAAAAACATGTGAAGAATGTTATCCTTTTCACATGCTTTTTCATATGCAATTTCACATACAAATTCATACATTTTTAAAGCAAAGCAAGTTTCTGTTTTCACATGGAATTTCACACACTATTTCACATAAAAAACCATGTGAAATTCTTGCATCACAGCAAAAACACCATCTTTCACATGCATTTCACACTATTTAATATCATTTCGCACTATATTTCAGGTCACCACATTGCTTCACAAACCATGTGGAAGTTTGAATAACAAACACATATATATTATAGCTTGCTTTATATAACTAGCTAAACATCTAATTATAAAATTAAGAACATTACAACACCCATAATTCACATGTACATGAATTAAATTTGAAATATTACATGTATTCCACACATTTGTACTCACGCATTTTCAATTAACGTTGTCGGATCAAAGTGTAAAGCTATAAGACAAGACCTCTAGTGTGGATTTTTTCAAGAATAAGTTCTTCAATATCAGTTATGCCTCGTCCATCCAGTGATGACATACGAGGACGAGCCATTTGGATGACAAAAATGTTAGGATATCAAATTTAAATGGATGAGGTGGCAGCCTAGAGCTTTGAAGATGTCTTCGAGCTTTAAGCTTTGATCTGCCAATGTTAATTGAAACAGCTGTATACTGTATTGTCTGTAGAAATACACTTCACAGTTCTTTCATTAAAATCAATTTTCTCCTTTATTATAAAAATTTAACAATGCATATTTGCATGTATATGTAGAAAAAGCACATCTACAGTACCTAAATGAGGCCTCATTAAAGGTTATCAGGATACAGGATATTTGATCATGAGAAGCAAACATAAGGATACGGATTTATTTTGGGGTAAAATATATTACAATACAGGGATCAGGGATATTAAGAGAAGAGAATCCAGGGTATCAAGCAAGAAATTTGGTACAGTATAAACTAAAAAGGATATGCCATTTCTAGCAAAAAATTAACAGGATACAGAAAAATACAGACTCCCCCTGCCCGGTCCCCTCCCCACTTTATCAGCATGGTGCCTCATAAACTGCACTTATTATTGTACAAATAATGCATGAAATGAGTACAAAATTATTCCCCAGTGTATTTATATAGTTAGTTATTTGTACAGTAGAAAACCAGTTGGCAGTGATATGTACAGTAAAAAAACACACGTGCCACAACATGTGCGTAAACTATCACACTATCTCTTATAGCTTGTTTTCATTGCTGCTCATTAAAAAAGTTTAAGTTGGATAATATAAAAATATATTATTGGATGCTTTGGTGTGTACATACAGTACTGATGTATATTTTTATATATCTAAGCTAAGCCGCACGAATTCGAGCAAAAAATATATTTTTATATATTCATATATATATCATTGAAGATGTACCCATGTTGCCTAGCAACAGTAGAAAACAAAGTATGAATGGCATCAGACAAAGGGGAGGTTGCTAGGTGGCAACAGGTTGGGAGACAGGCTGGCGTCAACAGTTTGCTGGAGCAAAATTTGCATACATCCGGAAAGTTTGCGTGCCGGATCAAATTTCAACTGCAATGTTCATCAAAATTTACTGGATACAGAACTATCTCTGTAGAATCTTTTCCCTTTCTTCCAGAAATCTTTTCTGTGAAAGATTGCATTGAAGAAATTACATGTTTTGTGGCCACGGTAAAATAATTTTCCGTGGGAAATAAATTCATCGAACACGACAGCGCTGCACGCCCGTTGTACATTTTGTCGCATCAGAAATAGATTTCAACCGCAAACAAGCCTCAGGTGGAACTACAAAAAGACCATGCTCATCAAAATAGTTGCTATGTTCAGAAACTTTTTAATCTCCTCATTTGATGCTACAATACGAGTAAAGAGGGCTTTCCACCCAGCCCCAGCTTTGCGAGGTTTTGCGAGTCACGTATTTTTAGTGTAATGTTGCCATCACCTCACACATTGAATTCATTTTTACATCCATACTTTATTTAATAATATGCTGACAGTCAGTTATAAATTTCTTACAGAAAATAACAATAATAGAAATTGATATTTCAAACAAAAAAGAAAACTGTACATGTAAAGCAGTGATTGGCAAAAATTACTGGGCTGAAAATTTAAGGGAAATATAGTTCTTAGTTCACATGAATTATTTGTGCAACATAATAAGAAAATGATTGGATTAGATCAAAAGGATTTATTGTACCCTTTAATTTGCTTGCTGTTTTCGACTATATGTGATATATATTAAATAATGTTCAATACTCCATTATGTAAGTTACAAAATTTAAGTTATTTTGGTAATCGTTCCTGAGCAGAAACAAAAGTCTTGATTCATGACAAAATTAAATCAGTTAAAGTAGACTCCAACAGCCATAAATGACTTAGCTTATTGAGCAGGATTTGGTGCCTTGTCTCTAGTCTGAAGCTGCACGTACTCTTTAGTCTCAGCCTTGACAAACAATTAATATTGAGTTGACAATCTACAGTAACATAAAAAAATTGTGCGCTTTGAGTCAGTTCTTCTGAGTGATTTAATACATAATTTAGTAGTGACAGTAAAGCATAAGGGCTGTGTTGCAGTGAGTTTCTTGCCCGTAACAATCTTGTTGGTTTCTGGGTATTAAGAATGAGGGTACTCAACCTTTAATTATAACTCGTGGTGCTACAAAAAATATATATACACTCCATTCAACTTCAATAAAATCCTGATCAGATCGTATATTAAGTCTTCATCAGCTTACAACAAGGCTTGATATTAATTCGGCTACAAATAACTTCGTAAAAACGTTTGAAAAGGCTTTATATTAAAAATAAATAGGGATGTATATATGAGTGTTGATTAATTTAATTTGTTGTCTGCGCATGTACATGTACATGTATGCAGTAACTTAATTCGCGTGGACGATCAATCTATAAAATCACACATTTTCATGCAGTCTCTTTCTGCAAAATTATTGATGCGGAAGCTTACCTCTTTCTAAAAAGTTGTTATCCACATTTTGCTGCTTGAAGACATCATATTTTAGCTTAACAGAGGTAAAAAACCAGAGGGAATGTGTCCTGTAAATAATAATCCCGCGACGATTCCCGCCTAAAATCTTACATGAAACGGCCTTTCTGCGAGCCTGCAGTGCCATATCTGCTGACCAAAATGGTACCCAGTCTTCCCAGTCTGAATGAAATCCAAGATGGCTGCCGGTGTTGATGTTGCTGTAACTCAAAGATTTCTTGCTCATTTTAAAAGCTGGCATTGTGCATGAAAGTCGTATGAATTATGATTCAAAGCATTGTTGTGCTATTTGACAAGATATAATTATGGAGTCGAGATTTATCGATGAAGGTTTGTAAGTAATCTAGTGCGTGTTTTCTCATTGAACTTCAAGAAAGCAGAAATGTGCTTGAAGCATGTGTACTCGTTTGCCTTTTTCAGTTTTACTGATATAAATAAATTAATATTCCATGCAATTAATTTGACCAATCTGTATTGATGCCCAGCCCTCTCAGATCAAAATTTGTACTAACAGCAGCTCAGAATATTTCACATACTAGTTTCACATGTTTTTATAGCCCCTTTAAGTGAAATGTTTAGCTTCACATACTTTTTTTTTATATAGCCCAAACTGAATAAATTTTCACACATGCAATGAAAATGTTTTTCTTTTGACATGGTAGTTTCACATGTGAAAATCAACATTCTTTTTTCACATGTTGTTTCACATGCCCAATTAAAGGTTAAAAGTTTTGCCTTTCAATTTCACACACTGTTGGTGTTTCATATGCATGTGAAACTAGAAAGATTCTGACATAATTTTATTTCACATGTATGTTTCACATGGCTTCTACTTTTCACATGCATTTCACACACCTTTCACACACATTTCACACGTTTGCTTCTGGTAGTGCATATCACTAGGGATTTAGGTATCCCATATATTTCATTCTCCTTTACTTTACAAAGCCGATTTGTAGAGCTGATTTCTTTTCTTGAGTACTCATTGGAACGTTTTCAGTCTTCTTAACTTTGCAGATATTTTTCTGTCGGCCGATTCCACCACGAAGCGATATTGGACGGGGATACCCATATCACTAGAGATTTAGGTATCCCATTGTCTCAGTTGATTTTCTCTAGCCGATTTTTAAAGCTGATTTCTTTTCTTGAGTACTCATGTGAACGTTTTCAGTCTATACAGTCTATGTAACCCTGCAGAATTTTTTTTCCTGTCGGCCGATTCCCTCGAAGCCATATTGGAAGGGGGTACCCATTTCACTAGGGATGTAGGTATCCCATATATTTCATCCTCAGTTGACTTTAGAAAGTCGATTTTTAAAGCTGATTTCTTTTCTTCAGTAACCCTCCAGATTTTGTTTCCTGTTGGCAGATTCCACCACGAAGCGACTAATATTGGACGGGAAGATCAATAACACTGCGCTGCACTAGGGATTTAGGTCTCCCGATTTTTTCTTTCAGTTTAATTAATTTCCCTTACTTTATGTTATTATACCCATTTGATTGCTTACTCATTTACGTATTATTTTGGTTTTTCTTTCTTTGTACGATCCAGTGGACGGCCTTATCTCATTCTCGTCTTTACCCGTCGTGATTTTTATTATTTCGGGCTGGACATCGAATGAGTAAACATCAATGATCAATTCAGAACAGAAAAACTTGACATTCAGGCGACCTTCATATTGCGTGACAGCTGTACCGTCAATTATGATGTACTCACTGATTAGCGATTAAATTTTTAATCGCCAAACAAAGCAGGCTTTGAAATGCCCAGATTTGTCTACGTTTACCTGCATTGGAAAGATTTGTACCAAACACATGTTTGCACATGTCAAATTCAGCGCGTAATTAGGAAAACAACACAAAGACAAATTGCAGATGAGGGTCAGATGAAACTGTGTTCAGCGACGTCTTGTTTTCATTTCGCGTAAAATAATGTCTAGAATTGAGACAACAGGATAAGGGATCACTTTCAAAAGATACTGTACATGCGGTGGTGCTGCTTGGTGGGAAATCTATTGGCCGCCGTAAAGAAATTCGAGTGATTACATATGGGACATATGGAGTGTTAGCCCCTCGTCTGATCGACGAAGGGCTATACACAATGCTCGAAACGTCAGCACTCGAATATCTCTTTAGTTCTCTTTACGGTGGCCAATTTACATTTAGTCATCGACTCTGTTGATAAACCAAATATTTAGACAATTAACACTTCGTCTTTAAGATTGACTTGCCCCAGTCTGCTCTATTTTACGCTGTCAGTGTTTTGTGCATCCCTACCGGGGATACCCATATCACTAGGGATTTGGGCACGGGGGTGCCCAAAACTCGGGGATGCCCAAATCACTGTGACACCGGCTTTCGCTTTCAAAATGGAGGCACTCTCTCAGCCTATGTCACCAGATGCTTCCAACATTGTCAGGAAATCACTCAACGTCTTGATATTCTGCGAACAAGCGAAAGTTTCTGCGATGTAACGATCGTCGTGAAAGGCAAAGAGTTCAAAGCTCACAAAGCTGTTCTAGCTGCAGCAAGCCCGTTCTTTCTAACTCTTCTAACAAGCGACATGAAAGAAAGCAAAGAACAACTGATCAAAATAGAGCTTGAAGAGGCAACTGCGGCTGTTATGGAAGACATGCTGGAGTATGTTTACACTGGAAAGGTTTTGGTGACCGAAGAAAGAGCCCACAATCTGTTTGGAACAGCAGATTATCTTCTGTTACCAGGCTTGAAAACATTGGCAGGTAATTTCTTGAGGAATGTTGTAACAATTGACAATTGCATTTTCAATTATTATTTTGCTGACAAGTATCAGTGCCTAGAACTGAAGGAAAAATCCTGCCAAGTGATCAACTCAAGTTTTAGTGTTGTCATGGAAACTGAAGATTTCCTGAAACTCGACATGAAGCAAGTGATGGAATGGGTGTCTAGTGATGACATCACTGTGGGTGCTGAGGAAGATGTGTTCAAGGGAATTGTTAAGTGGGTGTCACACAACAAGAGTGAACGAGAAGAAGCCTTCCCTGAATTGTTGCATCAGGTCCGTCTAACCTATTTGTCACGTGACTTTGTACTGAATGATTTACCAAAAGAAGAGCTAATCTTGAGAAACACTGAAATTGGTTTGAATTTTGTGGTTGATGCTATGAAATTAATGCAGAGTTCTGTTGATGAGCAGGTTAATCACCAGCCAAGGAAATGTCTAGAGGCACATCGAAGTGGCATTTTTGTCTGTGGAGGGAGAAAGGCACTGTGTTACTTTCCACAGCAAAACATGTGGTACCAGCTTGCTGACAAACTGTTCAATGGTCAAGGTTGTTCTCCCACCCAGTGTAAGGGCAACATTTACCTGCCGGGTACATGCAATGTGGGTGGGGGATGGGTAATGCAACACTACATACCAACCATCAATGCCTGGGGTGCAGTCCAAAGTGACAAAAATTTGAGCAGTGTTACCTGCTGCACAGTTTGGAAGGGTTATCTTTATGCAATATGTCTAAGTGCTATTTCTGAAGGAAAGATCTTCAGATATGATACAGAAACAAACTGTTGGAATAAAGTTTTGGACCCACCCAATAGACAGTGTTACCCTTGTATTGTGACTGATGAGCAATACCTGTACATAATAGGTGGTGCTCTGGATTTTGACTTTAATGCCATAGCAACAACAACAAGATTTGATTTCAACAACAGCAAGTGGGAAGAGGTTGCAAATATCAATCATTCAAGGTACAGTGGTTTTGGTGCTGCCATGAGTGGCAAGGTTTACATAGCAGGTGGGAAACAGAGTTGGAGTAGTTTATTAAGCTCATGTGAAGTATACACTCCCGCAACCAATGAATGGCAGTTGATGCCCAGCCTGAAAGTACCACGATGCAATGCAAACATGGTGTGCTGTGAAGGAAAGCTGTATGTTCTGGGTGGCGAGACACGCACTCAAAGAGGGAGAAGCCAAAGACAATTAACAGCTGAGGAGTTTGTTTCAGAGAGGAATGAGTGGATAGAGAAATCAGTTATACCAGTTAACAGCTTTGAAACTGCAGGGGAGAAAGAGAAAGGTAACAGATTTCAGGCTTCTTTTGCAAGACTCTGCAAAGGAGTGATCAACAAACTCAAGCCACTGAGTTAAACAGGGCAAAATTCAGCTGTAAGGTAGTTAGGGATAAAAAGTGTGAAAACTCTTGTAAAAGTATAACAGGATAGAACACCGATGGAATTCTGTAGGAATGCCATGCAAGAAAATTTGCTTATAAATAGACATTAGATCATTTGATGGTAAAATAAGCTTTTCCAGACGGTAGAAGTAACTCAAAATTGAATATTTCTTTGGGCTTAAAGGTCAGGTTATGTGACAAAAAAAAAATTCTGTGGTACAGTAAACACCTACATTTAAGAACCTACTGTTTTCAAGGTCAGCCTGAATAAGTCTTCATATATTTGTTGTAAGTTTCTTTTATAACAGGCATCTACAATGATGAATTTCACCCTGAAGGTTCTTAATCCACTTGTTCTTTTATGTGGGTGTTTACTGTACTATTTACAAAAATGAATTCCACCAGGTAAATACCCTCTGCTCTGTAATTGAGGCTGAATAGGCCTTAAAATGTATTAAAGTTTATTGATTGGGTAATATTCTTTTTGTATGAGTTAAGTGCAGCTGATATTCGCATCTAGAAATGATGTGGGGTTGTGAATAAGGTTATCCTTGAGTTTACAATCTGGATCTGTTAAATATTCCTTCTCAGGGGTTTTTGATGACTTTTTCATTTAATAGCTGTTCTATTAGTTCAAGGAAGAGCGCTTATCCGTGACATAGATATGACTCATTTGTTTTTGAAATACATGCGCATCCAAATGTGAAAACACTGAGTGAACAATTGTTAATTACACAGTCCAAAACACTAACAGAAGTAATGATACAATTTCAGAGTAGCCATTTTATTCAATCTACACAGCTTCAGGGTTCACAGAACATGAGCAGTCCTTTGTTCTCCTTAGTTCTGTAGCCACATTCAATTCACTTATTTAGCATAATTTTACCGTCACTTTTTACGAGTGATCTGAGGAAAAAAGTATGACTGCTTGCAGTCTACACTGGGTCCATAGCTTGCTATCTTTATAGAGGCTCTGATTGTACAGTTCCAGAAAACATCCATACTCCCCCCACAGACGTTTTTTTCATTTTGCATGCCTTCCCCCCCCCCCCCACCTCCTGGAAATTCCATTTCATCTTTATACTTTGCTTCTTAAATTTGGGTTTTTAAGAACCCCCTCCTCTAGGAATTTATGATGACCTTCTGTGGAGTGGGTAAAGATTTTTTTCGGAACAGCACAATCATTCAGTACAAAAAATGCAGTTGATGCCCTTGTTTGGGTGGTAGTTTTTATTAAAAAGGGGTGCTAATAATGAACTTAACACGTACTCACTCAAGACAGCAATAATATTAATATTAACACAGTCTTATTTAAAAGGGATGCTTAATTTGAAAATGCTCATTGAAGGGGTGCTATATTGAACTGTTGCATTCATTCTTAGGCAAAACATCAATGATATTCGGTCTGTACATGTGTAAAACATGGAATGTGGATTACACTGAGAAAGATATTTAATTCAATTCAAGCATGTTCCCAAAGACAATTTATCTGCTTATTAGCCTGAGTTAAATATAATATTGTAATCGGGAAGTCATTGGTCGAAGTGCCAAGCATTTCTTAGACATCTAAAAAGTCACAACAATTTTTAGCTTCCTTTATGTCGGACCTATTGACATAATCTGGGAAAATAATTGTGTAGAAAATATAGACAATTTTGATATTTCGGTAGCTTTCTGATAGCTCTCGGTCAACACTCGAAAAATCGATTTCATTATTTTAAGCCCAGTTAGAAGAAACTTAACACAAATTTTTCCCTTTAATTTGGCCATCAACTACTTAAACAAGAAAATACAGCAAAAATTTTTAGGCACCCATGTTGACACCTTACATGGAAGCACCACATTAGTTACATGTAATTTGTTTGCAAATTATCCTTGTATTTCTTAACGAATAGATTCCATGTTGCTGTGCGTCTGTTCAGTAAAAGATCACAGATGACGTGAAAATGTGTCACGATTGTGTCACTGATGTTCTTACCACATTTTGTTGTCTTGTGTGTTCTATTACTGAAACAGACGCATGGCAACATGGAATCTATCATTTTGTTTTATATAATAAAGAAGCAAAAGTTGTTGATGGTGACAACATCTATGCATCTGTCCTCCATAGATCAGAAGTAAGAACCAATCAAATGTGTGTAGAATTCAGCTTACCGGTATATAAACATAAATATACCCCTACATTACATCTTGTAACATAGCCTCAGGTCACCTACATAATGTGTCAAACTTAATAGGATATATATTTCTTACAGAAGTGACAAGTGCTGTGTGAGTTATGACTAACTCAGACTATGAAGTTCATTCCACTCCCTTATTTTCTTGACTGGATGAATAAGATATTTTTCAAGTATTAAGATCCTTTTTGCATTGCTAAATTTAGATTTTGCTATCATAACCAGTTGTTGCCTCTGATGTTTCTTGATTTGTTTTTAACTAGTAGTCAAGTACATAGTTAAATGACACCACAGGAGCAAGTGGTCACATGCCTGTCGTTCTAATCTTAAACAGTTTCCAATTCTTTATCTAGGTCCTTTGAACTTGGAATTCTCTTTAACGAATATAACAGGTTCATCTAGCTTCCCTACCTGCAAGAAATGAATGTACAAATTTTTACTGAAATAAATCAATTCTGATTTGTTCATGCAACATACACGCAGCACTATTTTGTTTTCATTGTTTTTTTCAAAATGACCTCTTTATATAAGCCTGATGGTTTCTTGATCAGGTCTCCTTGCCATATCTTTATTTGTTCCTTTTGTATCACATTATTGTGTTTTATGGCAAATAAATAAATTAATTAATTAATTAATTAATAAAACTGTAGTACAAACCACAGCAGTTGCAACTTTCAATTACAGTCTCAACAATGGACAGTAAATAAGGCTGTATTTGTAAGACTAGTTTTTGCATTAGTTTAGCAAAAAATTTTCTTTTAATATCTAGGTTAATTTGTCATTTACAAGAATATTGTAAAATATTCTTTGGTTACGTTCAAGTAATTAAAATCTACTGTTCGATCAAAGTGCTGCCTAATTCTGTTTGTCCTGGGGATTTCTGCTGTATAGATCCCGGCCTTCCCACAGCCAGAGAGTGTTCCCCCTAGGTTGAGAAGCATTTCCTAGGGATGAGAGAGTTTTGTTCTTTCAAGTATAGCCTAAAAACTTACCATCACAAAATACACACACACAAAAAAAGTTTTTATTATTGATTCTTAGTGATCAAATGGAGGAACTATAGAATGCAGGGTCACTAATTTACCATATACCAATGTGTGGCTCACTGAAGTGTTGGGTCTGTGTATTTGGTGGCTTGTTTGGCTCGGCAGTGGAATAAAGAACAAGGAATAATTGATAGCTAGCTTTTGATCGATAGATAAGCTTTTTGAGCATCAGTTGGCTTTGTAGGACCTGTTTACAAGGAGAGAGGGTAACATCTTAGTGCTACGGTTACCCTAGCAAGAGAGTTACCCTAGGACTAGCACATTTTTCTCTATTTTAATGTGACGTGTGTACAAGACAGATAAGGTTACCCTGGCGCCAGGGTAACCCTACCTGCCTTGTAAACGCTCTGCTAGGGATAACTCACATACCTGGGACAACTTTCTACTTGTTTCCAGACCTTTTGAAAAATTGAAAAGAGCGCTCGAAATAGCGGAAGAGCAACCTGGCTTTCAGTACTGCCGTTGTTACTTTCCTTTTACTCACAGGAGCTGGAAATCTTTTCGAAGGGTGACAACGGGGCATAAAGGGTGACTTGCTAACAAACTAGCAACTGATCACCGTACAGAAGAAAGTAAATTTTGTAGCATATTTGATTCTAGGGAGAATTGTTATATTTTTGACAAAGAAATCTTAATTTTAAGGGGGCAATTTACCTAAATTTGAATGAAATTCAAAGAGGTTTTAAGAAGGGATAGAAGAAAGAAAATGATTTTTGGAACACCAACAGACAGTTGATACCCACGCAAGAGCACCCTGGGTTGTTAGTGGACTAACTTGGTATCCGTCTATTAATTATTAAATACAAATTCTAATTTTAAAACTTCACTAAATCTTCAATATTTCTTATTTCTCTTAATTTAACCAATCCTTCTAAAAAAAACTACTCCTCCCAAATATATCCAAAAATCACCCAAAAATTTACAAAATACCCCACAACACAGATTCACAGGATAATGATAGGGTTTTTGGATTGCTTGAAACGTGAATGAGAAATTGCCGTTGAAGCCATGTCAAGTGGAAGAAAAATGGCGTTTAGGTGAATTGCCCCCTTAATTTAGTTTGACCTCTGATTTAAACCCTGTTCTGACTATCTGTACCATTTGTTTCAGATTTCACCCATTGTGTGACTTACCGCGTGACAAGTGCTGAGCCTGCACTCTATCTGTGGTGTTATTGTATAGTTGCCAGACGGCCTCAAAATGGCTTCTATAATATTTAGTGCTCTTGTCACTTTTTTTTGTAATTGGGAGATAAAAAGTAGCTTCTGTCCAGAACAATAATATACACTAATGTATGGTCCCAAGGGAAACAGTTAGTTTTGTTTTCCCGAGAGTCCTGGGATTAGTTGCATAAAATTTAATGCAACTTGTCCCTTCCTCTCGGGAAACATCCGGACTTGAGGGTAAAAAAACAAATTAGTTTCCCGAGGGACCATACATTAAGTGCTTTGTTACATATTAAGACTTTCCCTTCAACAATCACAGAGAACAAACAAACAAGCAAACAACTGAGAAGAAAACAACTGCGGAATTGTATCCCTGTCGGGATACATTTGTATTTGATCAGGGGCACGTGACCAAGAATCAACCAATCACAGTGCTCGTTTTGTTGAGTGAAAGTCTAGGTATATAACAAGGATAATTATCCACCTATAAAAAAATTGACTTTAACTTGTAGGGTAGATTAAGTAGGCCATTGCAAGTACAACTACTAAAAATAATTGATGTAATCACTAAGGATGGTTCCTAAGGGGGGGGGGGGGAGGGGGGTACTCCCATAATTTTTAGCTGGGGGTGTGTGCCGCTGGGACTCTGAGAACCTTAACCTATACTAGACCATGTTAACCTCTATTTTGCAACCCTATTTTAGAGTAAACACCGAAATTCACTACCCTATCCTTGTTAGAGACCTATTTCCGATTTTTAAATGTCATTTACCGGGAAACTTTCTCTGACTAAATTCTTCAAGCAACTAATTAGTTTCACAGAAAATAATACCCTTTTCTAGACCACAACTCTCTGATTTCTATATACCCTATTCAAGAGTAAACTGGCTGAAAACCATACCCTTCACAGCGGCACATACCGATATAGCTCAAATATGGGAGTCCCCCCCCCCCCCCTGAGGGATAGCTGTCCAGTTTCTAATTAGCCCATTATGGTTATTCTGGAGAGCCATGTACTCATTTTTATTATTCCACTATTATGTCATTTCACCCTGCCTTGATTGGGATCGCCACCTTGTCGTGGTGAGGCGGCTTGCGTGCTCCAGTGACCCCTAGAGCTATGTTGGCTGGAGTCTCGTACTCCTGGCAGGGACACCCATGCCAAACAGGTCAAAGGGTAGGGGCCAGACAAAGAGTGATCCCACTGGCCCTCCAGGTTGGGGGTTGGGCAGAGGGCTGATAACCCTCTTCCGTAAAAAAACAATTATTACAGAAACCAGAAGCAGAGTGAATTCACTATTTCAAAGGGGAACTGTGGCAGTACCTCATCGGAGAGAGTTAATGACGCACAGGAGCCAAAGCCAGCAGGACGCCTCCGGGCTGATCAAGCCACTGATACACCCTAAATACACCATGAAGATAGGCAACTGGAACGTAAGGACGCTTTACAGGAGTGGCAACATTGCACAGGCGGCGAGAGAAATGACAAAGAGAGGTATAGACGTAATGGGCATCAGTGAAACACACTGGACAGGACAAGGAACAATGCGACTTGCAGAGGGTGAAACCATCATTTACTCCGGAAGAGATGATGACAACCATAGAGAGGGAGTCGGCATACTGATGTCAAAACATGCAGCACAATCTCTGATGGAATGGACTCCGATCAGCGAAAGGGTTATTCAAGCCAGATTTTATTCCAAATACATAAAACTTACGATCATACATGTATATGCACCCACTGAAGATACAGATGAGCAGATAAAAGATGAGTTCTATGGGAGGCTACAGGATGTGCTAGACAGTGTCAATGAGCATGATATGTTAATTGTCACGGGGGACATGAATGCTAAGGTTGGAAACGACAACTGGGCGTATGAAAGTGTGATGGGTAAACATGGGCTGGGGCAAAGAAATGATAATGGAGAAAGGCTTTGCGATATGTGTGATATGAATGAACTAGTTATAACAGGGACATTGTTTCCTCATAAGACCATCCACAAAGTAACGTGGGTTTCCCCCGATGGGAATACCATGAACCAGATAGACCATGTACTAATCAGCAGGCGATTTAGGAATTCGGTGAAAGATACGAGAGTATACAGGTCTGCAGATATCGGAAGCGACCACCATCTTGTATGTACAGTAGTCAAGTTGAGATTGAGTAAACAAACAGCAGGGAAGAAAAGATGTAGAGTCAAGTACGATACAGCAAGGTTGAGGAATGAAGAGGTGTTACGGCGGTTTAACGTTGCCTTGCAAAATAGGTACCAAGTCCTGGAGAACGAGGAAACAGCAGTTGAAGAAAGCGAAGAAGTGGAACAAGACTTTGAGGTGATGAAGAAGGCATATACAGAGGTGGTGGAATCAGTCTTAGGTAGACCTCGGAAGAAGAAGAAGCCGTGGATAAGTGAGGAGTCATGGAGCCTCATAGACCAAAGAGAGGAAATTAATAGGAAGATCCTGGGAACACGGTCAGAAAGGGTTAAGAAGCAGCTTAGGGCCAAGTATGCAGAAAAGAACAGGGAAGTGAAGAGAAGCATAAAGACAGACAGAAAGAAATGGATGGAGAAGATCACTTGTGAGGCGGAGGAGGCTGCAGGAAACCAACACATGAAGACACTATACGGGCTCACCAAGATATTATGCAATGAAAAACCTAAGCAAAGCACAGCAGTGTTTGACAAAAATGGAAACCTTCTCAATAAAAAAGGCGAAGTACAGGCACGATGGACGGAGCACTTTAAAGAAGTACTCAATAGAGACCAACCAGAAAACCCAGTCTTAAGTGATGAGGTATATGAATTAGAACTAAATGACGTCATTGAAGAGATCTCAATCAGTGAACCAACTTTAGGTGAAGTCAAACAAGCTATAAAAAGATTGAAGAATGGGAAAGCGCCAGGAACTGACTCTATCACGGCCGAACTATTGAAAGCAAACATAGAGTTTTCAGCAACAAAAATCCATCAGTTGTTGGGAAAAGTATGGACGTTTGAGAAGATCCCCCAACCCTGGAAGCAAGGGCTAATTATCAAGTTGCCGAAGAAAGGGAATCTCAAAGAATGCAAAAATTCGAGAGGAATAACCTTACTGTCCGTTGTGGGGAAGGTACTCGGTAGAATCATCATAGAGCGAGTGAGAAATGGAGTGGATAGAAGGCTGAGGAAGGAACAGGCAGGTTATAGAAAGGGGAGGGGTACAACAGACCAGATCTTCAGCCTGCGGAACATTATTGAGCAGGTCAGCGAATGGCAGGCAACCCTGTACCTGAACTTCGTAGACTTTGAGAAGGCTTTTGATTCTATCCACCGAGAAAGCCTGTGGGTAATAATGGCTAAGTATGGAATCCCGGAGAAGATCGTGAAAATGGTAAGAGTATTTTATGACGACTTCAAGTGTGCTGTAGAAGATCAGGGGGAAACATGTGAGTGGTTTGACATAAAAACTGGGGTAAAACAAGGATGCAGTATGTCGGGATTCTTGTTCTTGATTGTTATGGATTGGGTAATGCGAAGAACGGTTGGCAGTGGTGAAAACGGTATTAGGTGGAAGTTTACTTCAAAACTGGACGACTTGGACTTTGCGGACGATATAGCTCTGCTTTCATCTACCAAGCAGCAGATTCAGGATAAAACGACAAGGCTGGACGAAGAGGCCAGACGGGTGGGACTCAAAATCAACGGAGAAAAGACAAAAACGATGAGGATCAATGCAAGGAACCAAGAAAACATCATAATAAATGGGCAGGATATTGAAGATGTCGAAGAGTTTGTGTACTTGGGGGCGAAAGTTTGTAAAGAGGGAGGCGGTATGAAGGACTTGAAGAACAGGTTATCGAAAGCCAGAGGTGCCTTTAACAAACTAAAGAAGATCTGGATCTCTAATAACATCTCGAGGAAAACAAAACTGAGGCTGTATAAAACACTGGTAGTGCCAGTGTTACTCTATGGATCTGAGACATGGAAGATGAACAAAGGAGATGATAAAGCAGTGAATGTGTTCCATAATAGATGCCTACGTAAGATCTTCCGAATCCGATGGCAAGACCATGTCAGTGCCAAAGAGCTACTGGAAAGAGCAAGCATGAAGCCACTGAGTGTGGAAGTGATGTCTCGAAGATGGAAAATGATTGGCCATATTCTTAGGAAAGATCGCAATGATGATTGCAATGTTGCCATGAGCTGGGCACCAGAAGGTAAAAGGAGAAGGGGAAGACCAAAAACCACCTGGAGACGGACAGTAGAGAAAGAAAGGCAAGAAGCAGGTTGGAGATCGTGGGAGGAGGTGCGGACCGCAGCAACCAATAGAGAGGAGTGGAGAAGCTCTGTGAAGGCCCTATGTGCCACGAGGCACGAAAAGGATATATGATGATATATGATGTCATTTCACCAAATAAGGTCAAGAGAACGCGCAAAATATGAGACCGTAATACACTGTAGTGTCCCGGTTTGACCGGTTTACAACAGAGCGAATACGGACGGAAAAGGCAGAAAAAAGGAGCAACAATGTCCGGACTGGACGAAGAATAGTTTTTGAAACGATGCAGACTCGAAAACAAGTTTTTAGCATGCCAATCACTTGTCATTTATCTTTTCATTTTATGTAATCAAATTAAAGACATTTAACTGGCTTTCTGTGTTGTTTACATCATTCGTACGCGCCATATATACCGATGGACAGTTAATGCCGGGTGTATTTGAAAACTGTTACCAAAACAGAGAAGCCAAAATAACAAAATCTTTCTATAGTGGAATAATAAATCTCTTATTCGATGGTTTTACATATAATACTCGCGGACATTTTGCTCATTGCTCGTATTTTTCCTCGCCCCTTTGGGGCTCGGAAAAATACTACGCAACTCGCAAAATATCCGCGTGTATTATATGTAAAACCATCGAATAAGATATATTTATTTTACTTATCCTAATTTTGTAACATAATTCTTTAATTTGGGTACAAATAAAGTTGTTGTTGCATTGCGATGATTACTGAAACTGTTCAAAACCATTGTGCGATGAAGAATAGCCGTCAGCAAATGTGACTGCATCTCAGGTAACAAGATTATGACATAATATAATTATTGTTCTTCTTTTATTAACTAACTTATCTCTTGCTTAACTGTTTACTTACTAAATCAAGTTTTTAACAGTTTACTTACTGAACTACATTTTTTTTAACTGTTCATAGACTAGCTACACCCCACTGACACCCTCTGATCTTTCCACAAGCCAATTTTAAAATTTTCTACAATTTTCCCACGCTTTCGCCCACATCGCACTTTGTAGTATAGGTTGATTGCATGTTACATCATGGTGGCCCTGTTGGTGGTTAGGAGCAATATGATTTTTCTCCTCTGGAAGTCCACCATTTTTATGCAAACTATGTGTGTAAATTTTCTTTTGTTTTGGCACTTACATGGTGGCGGTGCAATCAACCTACTGTATAGTTGACTCAGGGTACCTTTAACCCTTAGTTTGTAACCCAAGCAAAAGGGTTACCATCCCTCCTATTAAATTGTGTACAGGCCGTTATATACATTATATGTCCTGCTTGCACCGCACGGCAGGTTATTACATGTTATATCCTGTTCCAACTTGCAAAAATCACGTATTACTAATAAAACCTACCCAAGGAGTCATCCGATTTCCAGCAGTTCACAATTTCACGTAAAATTTCCAGATTCAAACAGGAGTGGTGCAGACTATTAAGAAACAAATTCAGGACATCTTGGTGAAGCCAAAACCCGACCAGCTCAAAGTGAACCAAGAGGTATACAACATTGGTCAAACTGGTAAATGGCGATAATATTGTAACTCCGCAGGGTCAGATGTAATTTGGCATTGTAAAGAAAGTGAAATCTTCCTGTTGTTGATGTTCTGTTAAAGCAGAAAGCTCCTTTGGTACTTCACTTGAAAGCAACCCACAGTTATAGCGACCAAAAACCTCGTCATACAGATCTGAGCTGATGGTTGCAGACATGTCAGACTGACGCAGACAGACATCAGACTTGCTATCTGATTCAGCTGTGCTGTGCTGAGCCACAAAGTTAGTGCAAATGTCAGTCCCATCAGAAAACTCATAGATATCTAACTCATCAATGTCTTGACCAGAGAAATTGTGCACATTTTCATCTACACCATCATCAACTTGAACTGTCCCTTTTGAGGAAGTTATCTTGCTTTAATTTGTTTTTGATCCAGCTGCAGTTTACATGCACGATCCCATTCTGATTTATCACTTTTCTTGGCCAGTTTATCAGCTGTATCTGTGATTACAGTTGCGTTCTTTTTCAAATCAGTAAATCTTACATTTGACTGATGGTTTATTGGTGACAAAGAACTTATGATACTTCTCCACATTTGAACTGTTAACTTTGCAAAACCAGAAGCCAACAGATTTCAATCTCTTTGATGCAAAGTTTTGAAGAAGAAAACACAGTGGGTTTACTCCATTATCTCTAAGATGGAAAACCTCCAGGAATTCATGCAATGCACTCTGCAAGCTGTAGACAAATCTCCCAGTTTCTGGCAAGGTACACAATCGCTGGGTTGTACAGCTTCAGGTATGTGGCATATTTTCCACAAACTGAAACAATTTGTTGAAAACCCTGGCTTCCTGTAAGGATAAAATAATAATTATCTATTGTAATAATATATTAAGGAGAGCACTTCCAAAACCTCGCTAAAATTTGCTTGAAACTTAAGCTCTCGCTTACCTGCCTTACCATATGGCAAGAAGGATGATGTGCGGTCCCTCCTGGGTAGCTCATTTACGGAGGAGTTTACTTATTGAGACACAGGCCTTCGTTGAAAACAAAGTTCATTTCAAATTGGGTGCCATTTTTGCCGCCGACCGAGCCGTGTTGGAACAAACTCACGGTCAAACCTAGGCACGAGTACTAAAATGTGCCCAGCCGGGGAAATCCACGGGAAGCCTTTGGCACCTAACAAACCACACACACCCCCTCCCGGCTAAGTGCAGTTCTGTACCATCCAGCCGTGCTTGGCGTGACAGCAAGAAAGGTCTCTTGAGAATATGAATTGACTTTTGTATTATTAATTTTGTTTTTATTATGAATTGACTTCGCAATTTTCCATAATACAGTGATGCATGTGGACCAGCTGCTGAGAGATAAACCACTCAAAACAGCGTTTGGAAGCACTGAAGAGAATTGAAAACACAGCAAAACACACCGGGTAAGCTTTTTCAGACTTTAGTATATTTTTTGTGGGTTTTTTAGGGAAAATTGTTGTTTAAATTTCGATTTAATTTTAACTCCATACAAACTCTTAAATCACGCTTGCATGGTAACCTGTGTCACATACGCTTTGGTGACCTGTGATCTACAGTAAGGGAAACAACTTTTGGTTTGAAGAATTGGGTGTTTCAATTGAGGGTTCAAATAATCGAGATTCCACTTTATGCACAGACCTTTTTCATAAATGGCAGCTGATAAATAACTCTTTTGTTTGTATGAAAATTAGCCAACGAAGAGGGTACATGTAAGCAGCCTTTAACTCACTATTGCGCATTCACCTCGTCAGAGTTTACATTCTGCACACCCGACTTAACTTGCCAGCATTTTGTTAACGCTGACGGGCAATATCTTACCCAAGAAGTCTTCAGGTCTCAAACAGATGACATTTGCACGTACGAATTTCACGCATAAACCTCAAGATCGTCATCCATATTGGATTTTACCAACCAATAAGATGAGGACTGGGAATAGCACTGAAGGATTGTGGGTCGCAAGCTTTGATGCATGATGGGATGCTTAAACGCGGAAGTTACTTCCGGCTTGGTTGAGAAAAGATAACATCGGCCTAAGGGAGGTGACGTCATCAGGTTATTCTTCGGAGCAGCCACGAACCGAGATCCGATTATACCGGAAATTGACCTGCATTCACTCTCTTTCAGTAGTAATGGCGGACGACGTCGGGGAAATAAAGACTTGGAACGTTTGTTAGGATTCGTTATGGTAGAATACAGAGTTCTTTCCACTTTCGTTTCTCGGCGTCTGAACACTGACCTCAAGGATTTTACGTTCGATTTGTGGAAGAAACGTGGAACTATGAAAACAGTCAAGATTTGCTCAGGTAACATCGACCTACGGGAGGTTAACATCGACCTAAAGGAGGTTAACATCGGCCTACGGGAGGTTAACATCGACCTAAGGGAGGTACGTTTTATAGCACCACGTTTGTATCGTATGTGTTATACTGGCACAATCGCACACATGGAAAGCTTATTTGCAAGCATTAAAACTTACAATCTTGCAGGAGCTTTTCTAATCATTGACCTGAGTGTCATTTCATTAATTTTATTACCAACTCATAACATCCACCTACAGGAGGTTAAAATCTACCTAAGGGAGGTACAGTGGCTTACAGTGTTTATTTTATAACTTGTGTATTATAAAAGTCAATTCATAGACATAGAAGCTTACTCTCGAGCAGGGAAACTTGGGATCATAAGGAGCTTTTCTATCATTGACTTGAATTTCATAAATATTTTCAGTTTTACCAACTCATAACATCCGCCTATAGGAGGTAAACATCTACCTAAGGGAGGTTATGGTATTATAATAAGGAAGGATGGACTTGAAGAATGCTTACGAATCTTAAGGGGCTTTTGCATTTCGTGTACATGTCGTTTTAGAATCAATTTATTTATAAAGAATTGTTATTATTATTATTATTATTATTATTATTATTATTATTATTATTATTATTATTATTATAATTTAAAAAGCCTTTTAATCTCACTAGAATGAGATTAATGAGAGTTTTCTCATTTTTTTATTTACACTCATAATATGGAATTATATAATATATTATTATCAATATTATTTTTTGGCAACGCACTGACCTATGCTGGGCCATTTATGTTCATCTAATGAAACAATTTTACGGCCATAAAGATTTGCTGTGCGAGGTGTTATGGGTTTAAATAGAAAAAATGCAGGTGCATTAAAATAGCATAATAGCTGTTATGATGATTAAAGGCAATGTTTTCTTGTTGTTGTTGTCGTTTTTTCTTGGTTGACCCCATCAACCTGTAATTTCCACATTGAATTTTGCTAGAAGTGACTGTTTATGACTGTTGAAATGATAGATCATTTTTAAAAATATAACCCTCAATATGTCAGAATTTATTTGAATTTAATTTGTGATCACTTACAAGAGGTTTGACTGTTTGACTGCTTATTACAGTACATTAGCAATATTGGTTTTATTTTATTTCTTTTCAGAATTCAATACTTAAACTGCGCAGACCGCTGAAGAAACTGCTACTTCAAAGACACCTATGACTCATCACTTCCTCAAAAGACATTGTGTACAACAGATGTTGTTGAACTGTTATTGTCAAGCTTGACCTCTCGTCATTTGGGAAAATTATGTAAAATTTGATATTCAAGTTTGTAGGGTTAAATGACGGAGGCTCTCCCATATAATGATGGATTGGATGCAAATGGTCATAATTTTGTTCCTCTCTGGCAGGAAATTGTGTAGATTGGTATATATGTACCACTTAGAGTACAAAGATACAAAATGACCAACATTTTTAAGTAATGTTTAATTGGAAGAAAGATTCTTAGTCCTTTCTAGAACTTAAGGACGGTGCCTACTATTGTTACTGCGCATACGTTCTGTGCATCTGGAGATGCTCGGGTTTCCTATGGGTGGTGCCTACTATTACAGGGATATTTTTGCGCACTTTAAAACTATGCGGAGAAAGCAGAACTTAGCAAGTGATTCTGGTTTCCAAAAAGAAAATTGGGGAGAAATCATGCATTTTTCAGAGATAATAAAGCTTCAATTTGGAAAAAAAAGCGCCCTACATTGCTTTGTATTTTGCTGCTTTTTAGAATAATTGTTACTTGATTATCTCTAAAAAATGCGTGGTTACCCCCAATTTCCTTAAATTTGGCTTTCAATACCCGCTACTAAGATCTGCTTTTCCTGCATAGTGATAAACCGTGCAAAAATACTTTGCTATTAGTAGGCACCGTCCTTAAGCTGTTGTGAAAAGAAATCCCAAAAATATAACTGAGGGTCTCTCTTCTACTTAATCTTTCACTTGATATTGAAATGTATCTTTCAAATATCCATATTCAATTACAGTTATGGTTGCTAACCTTTATGGCTATTGAGTCAAAAAGATATGACATAAAGAGCTATTATTTTGTAAGTCAACAAATCAGTACCTCAAGTAAAGGTCAAAATGAAATTGAGCCATGCCATTGAACCTTTGAGTGTGCTTTTCAAAAGATCCAAATGACCACCCCTAAATGTTTTCATTTTCATGTTTTAAGCTCATGACGGGTCATTTGTTATCAAGTAAGCTCTATGCTTCTAAATACGGGTGGAACATTGTCATGAGTTGGAGAACAAGTCAAATTTGAACAAAAAATAAATGCCTTGTCCCCCCCCCCCCCCCTCCCACATGGCATTTGACCATGTACCATGCCTGGGAAGAAGGGAATTGAATTTGGCTGGGGTAGAGAAATTGAACTGAATTTACACTGTACCTTTGGCATTGGAGAATTTGGACTTTTCTCTTTATTTTTCTTCTGTTTGAATACAATAATTATTGAACAACTGAGACAATATAATATATAATGCTCTTTATTCATAATGATAGTACAAGAGAGTGCATGGTAATAAGTAATACCTGTAAATCGATATTGAGATGCCAAAGCCGGGGGCTTATATGGCACAATTCATACAGGAGATTGGTCAAAATGGTGCAATTACTTTACAGTTTACAAATAAATAAATAAATAGATAAATATTAATGTTAATAATAGTGGTCATAATAATAATAATAATAATAATAATAATAATAATAACTTAAATGAAAAAAAAAATAACAAATAAAATATTAAATTAAGCTAAGCCGTGTATACGAGAGTTCAAAAGGACATGAATTCACAATTTGATTGGAAGTAATCTCTAAGTTTTTGTCTACAATTCGAGACAGTAAGCGAATTACCTAAATCAAGAGGGTTGTCATTCCAAATTTGAGGGCCTTGTGCATGAAGTGCAAAAGCCCCTTAAAATTCATAAGTTTTCTTCAAGTCAATTCTTCCCTATTATAATACATACTTGCATGGTGCTATAAACATCATGACCTCCCTCAGGTAGATGTTTACATGTACCTCCTGTATACGTAGGTGGAATTGTTATCACTTGGTAAAAGTAAAATGAAATTCAAGTCAATGATAAAAAAGCTCCTTATGATCCCAAGTTTCCCTGCTGAAGAGTAAGCTTCTATGCGTATGAATTGAGTACACAATATCTTTTGTGGAACAAGATGCCTGCTATACTGGCATTACGCGTGATGCTGGGGCTGATTCATTTATTCCAACTGTATGCTTCTCCGATTGATAAAACTATCCTTGCTAATGGAATAGTTTGAGTCACGACGATCGCGTTACGTTGTTTTCCGTGTGTTACGCGACTCAGACTATCAGCGGAAATTTGTCAAATTCCATTACGATAACGTAAGCTTCTCAATGACCTCTTTTCTGTCTCGCGTCGTGGCCTAAGACTGTCAAACAAAGCACGATTCCTTCACTAAGAACTCACCAATTTCCACCGTTTTACGTGTCGGGTGCTTCTTAGAAGTTATTCTTTCGATTTACCGCTTCAAAATGGCCAAATTTCCCTTTCAAAAGGGCACACTTGAGTCCAGAACATGTTAAAACAATATGGCGCGACTTAATCCGTCTTTGATAAATATATCAAATGATGCATTGACGTCACACAGGTAGGGGTGAGTGGGTCCCCTCCCTCGCGATATAAGCGACAAGAATGGATTTTGATTGGCCTGCTGTTGTTGAAGACAATCAGAACAATACATCCCGAGTAGGAGAGGGGAGAGTTTAATGAATAAATTAATGTACCGATTTGTAGCTACGAGGAAGAAAAAAAAAAAAAAGAAAAAAAAGAAATCGACCCGTTTTTAGACACGGTATGCCCCCTAAGGGTATCCCGCGTAAAAAAAGAAATCGACCCGTTTTTAGACACGGTATGCCCCTTCAGGGCATCCCGCGTAATTAATGAGTCATAGGTGTCTTTGAAGTAGCTGTTTCTTCAGCGGTCTGTGCAGTTTAAGTATTGCATTCTGAAAAGAAATAAAATAAAACCAATATTGCTAATGTACTGTAATAAGCAGTCAAACAGTCAAACCTCTTGTAAGTGATCACAAATTAAATTCAAATAAATTCTGACATATTGAGGGTCATGGAAGCCTCACATTCTTAGTGTTTCTAGAAAAATATCAAAATCAATAGGTATTATTTATAAGTCTAGTTTTTGCCTTCCCAAAACCTCCTTACACTCCTTGTACTATAGTCTAGTTTACCCTTACTTAATTTATTGTGTTTCTGTGTGGGGATCAACATATCAGTCTAATTTAAATCGGATTATTGTTCTGCAAAAGAAGATAATAAGAATAATATCTAAAGTTTCTTTTGATGCTCATACTGGTGTTCTTTTTAAAGAACAGGAGATTTTAAAATTCTCTGACATTTATTTATACCAAATAGGTAAATTTATGTATCTTTTTAAAAGAAGCTTACTTCAAAATTATTTTCGCGATATGTTTACTCTTGCAAGCCAGATACATTCTTATAATACAAGAAATTCCAACCTTTTCTATATACCTTATTGTCGAACTAATCTTCGAAAATTCTCAATTCGGTTTCAAGGTCCTACGCTTTTCAACTAAATAAGTCATGAAATTCAAAACAGTGAAAGTATCAGTTTGGCAAAAGACTTAGAAAATTCCTTCTTTCTAAGTTAAATTGACTCTTTGTTGAGCTACACACCTTTTTCTTTTTTTTTTCTTTCTTTTTTTTTTCTTCGTTTAAAAAAAATTAATTGGAATTTTCATTCAGTACCATTAACTTCTATGGTTTATCCTATAGTTCCAGGACGCCTATAGTTAAGGACGGTGCCTACTAATACCGAAAAATTTTTGCGCGGTTTATCACTATGCGGGGAAAGCCAATCTCAGCAAGGGCTACTGAAATCCAAAAAGAAAATTGGGGGTAACCACACATTTTTCAGAGATAATTAAGCAATAATATCTCTAAAAAACGCCAAAATGTAAAGCAATGTATGGGTTTTTTCCTAAATTGAAGCTTAGTTATCTCTGAAAAATGCATGGTTACCCCCAATTTTCTTTCGAGATACCAAAAGCATTTGATAAGTTGTATTTTCTCCGTATAGTTTTAAACCGCGCAAAAATATCCCTGTATTAGCAGGCACCACCCATAGGAAACCCGAGTATCTAGAGATGCGCAGAATGTATGCGCAGTAACAATAGTAGGCACCGTCCTTAATAAGCCTCAGGCTTCTATATAGGCTTCCTAGCCTTTAACACATTTCATCTTGTAAATAGTTTAGTAGGAATATTGTGTATCATCTTTAATGTATTTATGTTGTATTTTTTGGTTAATGGCAAATAAAAAATGAAGCAGTCAAACAGTCAAACCTCTTGTAAGTCAGATCACAAATCAAATTAAAATAAATTCTGACATATTAAGGGTTATATTTTTGAAAAATGATCTATCATTTCTACAGTCATAAACAGTCACTTCTAGCAAAATTTAATGTGGAAATTACAGGTTGATGGGGTCAACCAAGAAAAAAATGACAACAACAACAAGAGAACAATTTATTGCCGTTCACTGTATTCCATGTTATGAGTGTAAATAAAAAAATGAGAAAACTCTCATTTATCTCATTCTAGTGAGATTAAAAGGCTTTTCAAATAATAATAATAATAATAATAATAATAATAATAATAATAATAATTATAATAATAATAATAATTATTATTATTATTATTATTATTATTTATAAATAAATTTATTCTAAAATGGCATGTACACAAAATGCAAGAGCCCCTTAAGATTCGTAAGCTTTCTTCAAGTCCATCCTTCCTTATTATAATACCATAACCTCCCTTAGGTAGATGTTTACCTCCTATAGACGGATGTTATGAGTTGGTAAAAATGAAAATATTTATGAAATTCAAGTCAATGATAGAAAAGCTCCTTATGATCCCAAGTTTCCCTGCTAGAGAGTAAGCTTCTATGCCTATGAATTGACTTTTATAATACATAAGTTATAAAATGTACACTGTGAGCCACTGTACCTCCCTTAGGTAGATGTTAACCTCCTGTAGGTGGATGTCATGAGTTGGCAATAAATGAAATGACACTCAGGTCAATGATAAATTTAGAAAAGCTCCTGCAAGATTGTAAGTTTTAATGCTTGCAAATAAGCTTTCGAGAGCAGTGCGATTATGGCTAAATCGGAGAATAGTATGTCCGATTTAGGCGTACTATTTTACGATTTACCACTAAGGTTTTTACCTATTTTACGATTGAAGTCTCCGATTCTTCCGATTCTACGATTTTAGCTTAAAGGGGCAGTATCATGGGAGATATCACGATTTTTGGCAAAATTCACTAAATTTAAACTTTGAACACTGTCTTAATTAATTTCTCGATCGCTAATTTAAAGAAATATTAATAGTGTGTCTAAGACGAAAGGTTGAACCAAAATATAGTACAAGCGGCGATTTTTAGTGCGTTACAACAGCGAAATTTGAAAACGTCCGCCAGACGTTTTCAAATTTCAACCCCTCTCTATCTTGGTCATCTGCCGGCGAAAATATCCGCGGATAGTTTCTTTACATTCTGATAGTCTTTTAATGGAATTTTTGTCATTATATCTTGGCTGCTATCAACCGAATAGCGTCTTTCCGATTTTCAATGTGTTACTAAAAATAGCGTGATACTGTGATAATGATTATCCGATTCTACGATTCTTCCGATTCTACGATTTTACCATAAGAGCCTTTAGAAATGATTATCCGATTCTGCGATTCTTCCGATTCTACGATTTTACCATAAGACACTTTAGAAATGATTATCCGATTCTGCGATTCTTCCGATTCTACGATTTTACCTTAAGAGACTTTAGAAGTGATTGTCCGATTCCACGATTCTTCCAACTGTACGATTTTGCCTTAAGAACGAGATATATTCATGTGTAGTGCGCTTGTTTCAGCTAATGGATTAAAGAACGAGATATATTCATGTGTAGTGCGCTTGTTTCGGGAAGAATCGTATAATCGGAAGATTCGGAGAATCGTGCCAAGTAGAAAAATCGGAGAATCGCAAGAATCGTATCTCAAAACTCATTTTTTGCTATTCTCCGATTTAACCATAATCGCACCCTTCTGAAGCTTTCCATGTGTACGATTGTGCCAGTATGACACATACGATACAAACGTGGTGCTATAAAACGTACCTCCCTTAGGTCGATGTTAACCTCCCGTAGGCCGATGTTAACCTCCTTTAGGTCGATGTTAACCTCTCGTAGGTCGATGTTACCTGAGCAAATCTTGACTGTTTTCATAGTTCCACGTTTCTTCCACAAATCGAACGTAAAATCCTTGAGGTCAGTGTTCAGACGCCGAGAAACGAAAGTGGAAAGAACTCTGTATTCTACCATAACGAATCCTAACAAACGTTCCAAGTCTTTATTTCCCCGACGTCGTCCGCCATTACTACTGAAAGAGAGTGAATGCAGGTCAATTTCCGGTATAATCGGATCTCGGTTCGTGGCTGCTCCGAAGAATAGCCTGATGACGTCACCTCCCTTAGGCCGATGTTATCTTTCCTCAACCTTCCGGCTTGAAGCTGTTCAAAATGGAGACTCTCTCTGAACCTATGTCATTAGAACCTTCCCAACATCGTCAAGAACTTGTTGACCGTCTTGATATTCTGCGAACAAACGAAAGTTTTTGCAATGTAACGATTGTTGCGAAAGGCAAAGAGTTCAAAGCTCACAAAGCTGTTCTAGCTGCAGCAAGCCCGTTCTTTCTTACTCTTCTAACAAGCGACATGAAAGAAAGCAAAGAACAACTGATCAAAATAGAGCTTGAAGAGGCATCTGCGGCTGTTATGGAAGACGTGCTGAAGTATGTTTACAGTGGAAATGTTTTGGTCACCGAAGAAAGAGCCCACAATCTGTTTGTTACAGCGGATTACCTTCTCATTCCAGGCTTGAAAACATTGGCAGGTAATTTCTTGAAGGAGGCTGTAACAATTGAGAATTGCATTTTCAATTATTGTTTTGCTGACAAGTATCAGTGCCTAGAACTGAAGGAAAAATCCTGCCAAATGATCAACCCAAATTTTAGTGTTGTCATGGAAACAGAAGATTTTCTGAAGCTCAACAAGAAACAAGTGATGGAATGGGTTTCTAGTGATGACATCACTGTGGGTGCCGAGGAAGATGTGTTCAAGGGAATTGTCAAGTGGATCTCGTACAACAAGAGTGAACGAGAAGGGGCCTTCCCTGAATTGTTGCATGAAATCCGGCTTGCATCAGTATCATTTGACTTTGTACTCAATAAATTAATGAAAGAAGAACTCTTCACAAAGGATGCTGAATTTGGCTTGAATTTTGTTGTTGATGCTATGAAATTAATGCTGGGTGCTACTGATGAGCAGGTCAATCAACAGCCAAGGAAATCCCTGAATGAGTGTGTAGATGGGATTTTTGTCCGTGGAGGGAGAAAGGCATTGTGTTACATTCCACAGCAAAAGCTGTGGTGTAGGCTGGCAGATCGATCAGTTAATCATAAAGCTAAATTTCTTATTCAGTTGAAGAGTAAAATTTACACTGTTAATGAAAAAGAGCATTTATTTGGACAGCCTAAGTCAGTGGCAATGGAATATTATATACCTGCAACCAACTCCTGGGGTGCAGTTGAGGTAAAGCCAGATGACACCAGCTTTACCTGCTGTGCAGTTTTAAAGGGTGATCTTTATGCAGCATATTTTAGTGCTGTGTGCGAAGGAGAGATCTTCAGATATGATGCAGAAAGGAACTTTTGGCATAAATTGGAGGTTTCATCCATCAAACAAGGGTCCCCTTGTCTTGTGAGTGATGACAAACACCTCTACATAATAGGTGGCCTTCATTATCAATCGGAAGGAGCAGCTACATGCATCTTGTCAAAAGCAAGAAGATTTGATCCCAGCACAAATAAGTGTGAAGACATTGCAGATATAAATGAGAGAAGGTATTGTTCCTGTGGTGCTGCCATGAAGGGCAAAATTTTCATTGCTGGTGGAAAGCGAGACCAAGAGGTATTCAGCTCCTGTGAAATGTATGATCCCTTGACTAATGAGTGGCAGTTGATGCCTAGTCTCAGAGTACCACGATACGATGCAAGTATGGTGTGTGTCCAAGGAAAGTTGTATGTTTTGGGTGGGGCCACAACATTCAAGAATAAAAGGAAGTACCAGTCTAGAAGAGTATTATCAGTTGAAATATTGGATTTAGACAGGGATGAATGGATTGAAAACTCAGGTGTACCAGTAGAAAGCTTTGAAACTCCAGAGGAGGGAGAGAAACAGAACCAGTTTCAGGCTTGTTTTTCGAAACTCTACAAAGATGTGATTGACAAACTTGAGCTTATCAACTGAACAATCTTTAAGTTCCATGGATAGAGGCATGTTCAAGGCCACATCTTGACCCAAAGATCAGTAAAAATTTCAAGCTGTTGAATAAACTTTTATTGTGTTTTCAGACAAAGCTTTTTGAGACAATTGTTTCTCACAATTTACAAGCTATTTTTAGCCCATTTTAGGAAAGAGTTCTGTAGAATTATTTATCAGATGTGAATAGACGACCCGGGTGCCTTACACAGCATGTACAACATAAATTTTAATGCATGACGGGCCTCATGCTTTAAGAATAGTGTTGAACTTTTAATTGGATTTGATGAAAACTTTGCCACAAGCACCAGGTTTCATTTTTTTTTTTTTAAATTTTTGGTATGTCTACACTGTCTATATTAAAGTTTATACACAGTCAATTCAAACCCTCCTACAGGATATCAGATACTAGGGCTACATATTTGTTGCTGTTACTCATATGAAGTCTACCCTTGTAAGTGGACACCTCTATGACAGTGTAGCAATCACTCAGCTCTCTGGCAAATGTTGTCTTCAGGGGAAAGTCAGACTATGAGGTTTCAACTGCTGTTGAACCGAATAAGTGAAACAAAACTTTCAAGAGAGTTTTCAAATACATTAAATATCTCGACTGGAAAGCAATATACATGCTTGTGTTTGAAGTTTAGTTACCATGCAATTGATCAAGTCCATTTCATTATGTTTTGATTTGTACTGTATATATTTACGGCCAAGCAAACAATTTCTGCTGTTTTTGATTCTCTGTCTTTTGTTCACTGTCTATTTGACAAAAATTAATTATACCATCGATTTTTGCTTTTCCTAATTTTGCTACCCTTTGTGATAGATCATGGATGGAAAAGGTACCCGTTTTGGGCAGAACTTTGGTGTAAAATAAACAGTGAACGGAAGACAACTAATATATCAAACACAAGGAAGAGTGTTTACTCCGATTTCCAAACACCAAAAAGTAGGTTGGAAAAACGAGACGCAGCCAATTTTTTTAAACCAAGTTTGAGGTGTTTGGAAATAGGAGGAAACACTCTTTTGAGTGGTTGATATAGCTTCTCAAGCTATTCAATTGATAATTCTTGGAGAAATTCGAAGCAAAAGTTCACAAAATTTTATGATAATTAAGATCACATTTCAAAACCTCCTTCACGGTAGTGATTTCCTTTGTTTTGGCTTGATGAAATATTAATGAGTTTGAGAAAGTTCATTAATAATGCTTAACACTTGCAGTTGTATAAGTGGTAGGATTGATGTTATAATAAATACCGAGAATTGTCAGAAATGTTTAAAAAAATACAGACGTTTTGGGTATATAAACCTTGTTCAGCGTGGACAAAAAATCGAGTTGGTGTACAGCCATGATGTGGAGCAACCCTCCCCGGACCCCCGGGGGAGGGGGGTACTCCCAAAAAAATTGGGTAGGGGTGTGCGGCCCGCTTCCCAAAACCCTTACCCTATTTATGGTGCAGATAGGCAGTGGGTCAGCAAATTTCATGCAAGCGTACTGAACTGAAGGGGAGAGGGGGAGGGGGTGCTACAAAAATTTGCGTAGGTGTAATGACCATTTTTCTCAAGACATTATTAAAGTATCATCAGATATATAATCAAATGAATATTTTTTTATTGAAAAAATGTTTATTTATTCTTTGCGATAACAATTTTAAACTGAATTTGTGAACATCCCTTCAATTTTAATCTGACTCATGGTTTTGAACTGTCTCATCACTTTCAACTGATCCATCGTTTTCATTTGACTCATAATTTTCTTTGTCTTCACTATCACTAATTACAGCACTTCCTGCCCCGTCATCACTGCAAGAACGTCCTTCACATTCTCTCGGATGTAAGAAACAGATTCAGTGGATATAGCATTCCTTTTACAATAATCAATTAGGATGAATTCTAAGATATTTGAGAACGTGATAAGTTGGAAACAACTTCCAACTTTAAATAAATGATTGTCCTTTTCAATTACTTCTTGAGAAAGGGGAGTATTTGAAATGTACTGTTTAATTTTCTTCATGTTGCTTGCATTTCTAGAAGCTTTACGCTTCTTAGCTTTTCTTCGGTTCTCTTTTTGAGACTGTTTTCCCTTTTGTTTTTGTCTGAGTAATGTATTTGAACATGCCTGTGATCTTCTCAACTGTTCAGTAAGTACTTATTTTCTCGTCGACCTTTAAAAGTTTCCAATACTATCCTCATCAAATTTTCTTGGGTGCTCATGTCCAGGTAAAACCTTTCCACACTTGGTAAAGTGAGAAGACAGATGCTCTTCTGCTTCTTCTCTCTTCTAACAAACAACAACAACAACAACAATTTATTTGAAAAATAGCAGAATGAATAGCTTGTCCCGCAAATAGTTTCAAAACTAATCGAGGCGGGGCAAGACGAATACAGGAACACTTGAGAAAAGTAACACTGAAGAAACTTACAAAAACAGACATGCAAAAACTTTACGTAGTAACAGATTTAAAGTATTTTACACTAGTTCACAGAATAAAAGTAACAATAGTAAATGAAACAATTATTTAGTTAGTCCTACATTTTAAATTATCATAGGCATTTGAATATAGTCATCTTCTTTTTCCGCATTTAAGTAGATCTATATTAAAATCATCCATGATGTACACAGCTTTATCACTCAGACCGTCACCAGTTTTTTTCTAGATAGACTTTATGCGGCCTTGCATCACTTTAATATTGATGTTCAACAGAATTTTATCAGAGAGTGTAAAGATGTAATCACGCTTCACACACGTATTTCCCTGCAGCAGCAGGATTACGAGGGTTCATAATACTTGCAATTCTTTCTTTTAGTTTTGTAACAGACTGACTTTAAATCATGATACTCACGCCTTCCCTCATCATCTAAAATTCACGAGCATTCCGACAGGAAATACATAGACTTGTAAAATAACGGCAATATTTCATTCATAAATGTAGCTCATGGTGTGGTTGCATTTGGGATGCAGTCAAACTTTTTTTCTTCCCATGGACGTTCATCAGCATCATCATCACCTGGCGGCTGTTCGACACCTCTGCTGTGTTGGAGCTTTTCCTTGTAACTTACACCATGGTGCTGTGATGCGCTTAAAACGAAAGATGCGGGTCCAGGAGTTGGAATTTCAAATACAGAGGGGAACTTCAGAGACAAAAAATTGCAAGAGCACACTCATCAGACCGTGTAAATCGCATCCATCGAGCTCCTTGCGACTCAGGTCAAAACGAAGCGAAACGATCCAACGCAGCCATAGGGGATGCACTGGCGGATGGGAGTGCGCTAAAGTAGGACTATTATGGGCCTTTCGATGGACTTGAACAAGATAAAATCAAGACGCTTACAGCTACAGATCTGGGGGAAAGAGAAGCGGTTTGCATGGAAAGTGTCTGAAGAAGTGAAGAAGACTATAGATGATGAGTCTGAGCCTGCAGGAGACTTCCTGAGATGCTATGTCACTTCAAGAAAGAGAAACAGTTCTTTTTTGATGCCACCTACTTAATGCTATACACTGGTGGACTTTTGCTTCTTCTTGGGAAATATTTTAATATCTTACAGGTTTAGAGGGTCATGATAAACCAAACATGGTGTACTCACTGCCTGCACGAGCCTGCTCCCCCCCCCCCCCCCCCCTTCCCTTACTAACCCTCTGATTATGGACCGGTCCCTTAAAAATCAACATTATTTATACTTTCTCCTACGCACCGTGTCTGATGCTTGCACCAACTCAAGATCAAACTTCCTTCCATCTCGCCTGGTTGCTACGGCCCAGTGGTGTGGTGGAGGCGCGTTCAAATGTGGTTTAAACACAGGGCTCTACTGACTTAATCACTTTTAACCACAGGGCTTTCATGATATTCAGTGTGTTCAGTTTAAAGCCTCCAATTCATAGCAAGCCCGCTATAAATGTATGCAATCTATAAGAAGCTAAATTGGTCGAAAGACGGAGAGGAAAAGCGGCCAACATGGAGAAGGCCGGGTCGTGCGGGCCTTCCATGCTTTTAACCAGAACTTATAACTGTTGCTTAAAATGCACAACGATGAAAACTACGACTTAACAGGGCCGGCTTTAGATGTCTGCAAACTCACCAAACTTGCTTACGTTTCCGCATTCCAGCCACATTTGAAGAATGTTTGTTGACAGACAATTTAATTTTGAATAAACTGCCCTGAGGAATCATTTCACTTTCCCCAAATTGGAACTTCGAGATAAAACTCAGACGAGGCAAGTGCCTCGTCATGCCCTTTACAGCCAAGATTAGATTTCAAATTTTATCCGGATTAGTGTTAGCGGCGCCTAAGCGAGTTTGCCCTGGAAAGCGGAATTGAAAGATCGATTGCAATTTTTTTTAATTGTGCTTGAGAAAAGTGCATCAAATAAATCAGGTCTTGCCTATCTCAGTTGTTAATCCGCGCGTCTGCAAAATACTTAGTGCTCGGCAAGTGGAGAAACTTTTTTCGCAATGTTTATGGTATCAGATGGCCTATCTCTCGGTCACTGGAAAAACATTTATTCCGCCTCGAATTAACCTAACGTCAGGAAATTCCACTATGCTCGATCACTCATTGATTACAAAGGAAGGATTAATTCCTAAGCCACTCATCTACTTTCTCAGCAATTAAAAGAATCCACAGTATTTGAGGGACTTATATTCAACGGGCTTTGTGTTCAATATCTATGCCCGATTGAAGAAATTACGATTGAAAAAAATTACGCTGCAGATCCAGCTCCTTAACCCTTTCAGGAGTATGTTGCGGTGGGTTCTATCATGTTAGTGTTGACGCCGCCAAAGCGCGTGGTTCTTTTCCCTACGGCTTGTTTTACTATGTTTCTTATTGGCCTTTTAAAATTCTGTTTACTTTATTCACATTCATTCGTTTATTATTTAACCAGTAGAATCTGCTTCAGAGGGTCTTGTTTGGAGCTATAGCTACTATTCTGGAAGTTCTTTTTACCCGTATTTTTCGTCTTCGATCTGATTGTGTGAACAAGGCTTTATCCATTCTGGAAAGCGTTTGCAAAACGTGTCCCGGCGATTTTGCCATGGAAACTGAGGTAAATTTTGCCGTAGTGGATGTGGGCCAAGGTAAGTACAGCGAGAAACTAAAAGTTACAAATTTTTAAAGCCACTGTTATTTAAATTAAGAACTGAGTATTATATTTTAATTTTTCCTAATGCGGAAGTGAAAGATTGGAATCGTTTTCTAATTAATCACTTCCTCTTTGGGTTAACTTGCGAGTGAGGTTTCACGGATCGCCGCTTGAGTATTCAAAGTAGATTTAAATAGATGGGGTCTTCCCTATCTTAATTAGTTGTCAGTCTTTGCGTCTGCCAAACTGACTTTGTGCTCAGCAAATATGGAAACTTTTCTCGCAATGTTTTTGGTATTGATGGCCTATCTCTCAGTAACAGCAAAAGCATTTCTTCCTCGAATTAATCTCCTAGCGACTGAAGATTCCACTACGCTCGATCACGCGTTGATTACAAAGGATGGATTTCTCAAGCCACTCATCTACTTCCTCCGCGACAATCAAAAGTATTTGAGGGACGAATATCTGACGGGCTTTCTGTATGATATCTTTCGGTCTAATTCGCCAAATCCTTTGAAAGACACGATTGAAAATATTTCACCACAGATCCAGTTCCTTAACGCCTTGAACGAGATTCAGAGTGCCAATGTTGAGGTGGATTCCTTCCCGTTATGCGTGGTTCAATTCTACCTGTTACCATCCCCTCCCGGGCACACCCCCGGGAAAACCCACCCCGTCTGGCCCGGGGGTCGGGAATTTCCTCAAGTGGTCTTGCCCGGGGGTAGGGGGGCGGGGCAAATCAAAACAACTACTCGCGCAAGGACTTATGGGGTGACACAATGGCGGCTACTGGAACCACGCGGAAAAGGCCACGTTTTTCGTTTTTCACATTTCGTAAATTTGCAGTTAGAGAGCTGACGAAGACCTGATGAAAGAAAACAAAAAGTAATTAAGTTCAAAACATAAAAGACGAAAGAATTTCCTCCAGAAGAAAAATTAATAATGGTTTTGTTTTAATGGAATTCACTCGCTTCAGCTTGTTTCAGGCGCAGTTTTAATGTTGTAAATATACTGAGTTAAACATTTTGATCTCCTTGTAGAAAAGCAATTTATTTGCACTGAAAATACAAAAGACGTTATTCCATATTGTTTCTAGGAATTTAAGAGTTGTTTTGTAGAGATACATTTCAATTTTCGAGGCAGTTTGGTTGAAACGCCCTCCTAGTGTATTAGTGTGTGTGACGAGTTTTATAATATTCGCTTTACTTCGGAAGGGAGTTAATTGTTCTAAAAGTTTAGGATTTTTCAGATTCCTGGTTTTGTTTAAATAAAGAAATAAATCATCAAAACGAAGCAGTTTATTTTTAGTCCATGTCATGAGTCCCGGGGATGGGGAATTGTCTCTTTCTGTGTGCCCGGGGGTGGGGAATAGGACGTCAAGTACACAAATGCCCGGGGGTGTACCCGGGGGGGGGGGGGGGATGGTAACAGGTAGAATTGAACCACACATTAAACAGCTCAGCCGCTGCGCATTTTGATGGCGAGCAATTCAAACAGGGGTCGCAGAGGATCAACCGATTGCACCAAGAGCTATTAACGTCGCTTCTCAAAGGTGATAAACTACAGCACGCTAGGAACCTAGCCGGCCGTGCGCTGCACACTTTGCAGGATTTTTACAGTCGTTCCAACTGGATAGAACTCGGCAATCCCTGGCCTTATGACGAGTTAGGCCAACCCGGAAGTGAAATCCCTCAGGATTTTATTGCAGGGCCGACAGAAGCAACATGCAAGAGCTGCCCTTTAGAACAAGGCTCTGGCCTGCCTAATGCATCTTGTGAGGCTAACTTGGACACGGTGAAGCTCACAAGTGGATATCGCTCAGGACAGGACGTTAAGAAGCCTAAGAACCTTGGAAAATGCAGTCATGGTGGGAAAATGGACGAGAGTCGTTTGGAGCCGGCTACGGGCGGAATTAACAAAGATTCTACATCAAGGGACGAGTCTCCTCATGCTATAGCTAGGTGAGCATTCGTTATATAATACCAGGATTTTATTCAACACGAAATCTTTACGAGCCGGTATGTCTTGTTTGTACGCGAATTACTGACAGATAGAAATGATAAAAACAACTAATTGAATTAAAACAAAGACACGTAATAGCTTTTGATGTAAGACTATCTTGTAAGCTTATTGGTGTTAACGCACCAAAGCGTGGCTTTACTCCCTCAGCCCCGTTTTAGCTTGTTTTTAATTGGCCCACATTCTGATTATTTTGTTCACATTCGTTCGTTTATTTTTTAGCCAGTAAAGCTTGCTTTAGATGATCTTGTTCAGAAGCCTTCCGTGTAAAGAAACTTTTTTGGTGAGAATGATGTAATCGTACTGACTGAATCAAAAGCGAAATTGTAAACAGGAACACCTAATTAAATTGGTTAATGAGTGGAATGGTCAGTCATGCATAACATTACTGACACCGTTAGATTAGGAGCAACACTCAATGTAGTGAAAAAGGATAAAAATAGTCTAAAAAAAAGAGGCTAAAAATAGTCTGACATTTTCAGGTAAATCTATCCCACCAAATAACAGGGGCACCCAACGGATCATTTCGGTAACTTATCTGTTCGGAAAGGCCTTAATCCCCTACAATTTTCTAAAGGGAATTTTCACCACGATCGTTCGTGATATGGAAAATTTAAGGCCTAGTGTTTTCGGATTGATAAAAATGCTGTTTCGGGTACAGAAAAAAGGTCAGCTAAGATTTTCGGAAAGGAAATAATACCTAAGGTTTTCGGGAAATGGACAAAAATGCCCTTGTAATTTCGAAAAGACTCAAGTTTCTCTAGAATGACCGAACAGATAAAAATATTATAGCGCGGCCTAAAATGAACCTATAGAGCTTTAAAGGCACTCCAGATAGCCAAAAATAGTGTTTCAAAGGATCTGAGAGAAAACTGTCGTTGGGTGCTCCTGAAATAAGGACACTCAATTAGGCACTGTTCACGAGATGCGTTAAATTGATTATATTTTCAGCAGTACATTAAAACACTCAATCCAATAAAAGCGGCTAAAAATAGTAGGTTTGACATTTTCAAATGAATCTATCTGTTTTGGAAAGAAAGCCATATCTTATTCAACAAAGCAAGACGTGTACTTACTTCAGTTTTTAACACGAAAGTATTTTCACTTATATCTGCTGCACTTGCTCGAAATCAACTTGCCGTCTTCCGTTATTGATTGGTTTATTTATTTTTGGTCAGACAAAGGAGCGAAGTTCAAAATATCAGCATATTCATCCAACGACTAAATTTGAATTTAAATCTTCCTTAGTTCATTTACTGCGTTACAAAGAAATGAAAATCAGGACGTACTCAGTTGTATTCTGTTTTAAAAATTAACTTTGAAGGAGTGCCTTGATTTGCTCCCGCCTTGGTGCATGGTAATGAACGCCTGCAACTCGTACCGGAGTCCAATGCTATGCGCCATGCAATTCGCAAATGAAAGCTAATAAGGCCGAGTGCGGTAAGGGCCATCATTGCCGTGTGTAAGACCTAAAATGCAAACGGGCTGTAGAGACGACATTGGCCATACCGCGGTGTTGTGTAATGCGACCGTTGCAAACTGGTTTATTTTGTCCGCCCTGACACCAAAAAAATTTGTGACTTTCTCTTATTCTGGCAACAGAATATGTTTACTAGTCTCCTACGCAGCCGTTTTTAGGCTCGTCACGCATCGCTCCTCGAACTTTTTGAATGCGTGACACCTGGAAATCCGATTCACCCTATGGTTCTTGAAACTTTTTTAAAACCGGTTATAAAATGACCTAGTAAACTCACAGATTCAAAGCTCTGAAAAAAAAACCCCCTTATTTTTAATGGACTTTTCTTATTTCTTATTTTGACCGCGGCAAACAAACGATCAATCTTCAATTCATCCATTCGTCCATATTCATCCATTCATTCACGCATCAATCAATCAATCAATCAATCAATCAATCAATCAATCAATCAATCAATCAATCCGTTCATGCTTTACTTTTCTTTGTAGCCTTCATACGATTGCCGCTGACCTTGCCATTGAAGCCACAAGTATCTTCTTAAATGACATCCGCTCCACAGTTGGGGATGAAATGTTCGCTAAATTCCTGAATCTGAAGTCAGAGAAAAGTATGGCTCTGGTAATAGATGTATCGGGAAGCATGAGTGGTGAGCCTATAATTAGATTCCTAAAATTTGTTTCCATGGGATTGAACTACTTCTGAGAACAACTACGAAGCCAGCCACTATAAATCGGGGGAAAAAAGAAGCCTAATTACAATTGTTATAGTAGACAATACTGAAAATGCACTTGAATCACAAAAGAATGATATATGTATAGTTACAAATTTTGCATGTCTAATTTTACAACAAAACGCAATAGGCCATTTCCGAGATGCTGTGAGCCTCACTAATAAAGCGAGGCTAAGTGCAAAGCTTTTCATATGAAAATTAATTTGTCTGCATATGAATGAAGACTAATTTTCATAATAAAAACTTTGTACTTAGCCTCGCTTTCATAATGAGACTCAAAGCAACTCGGAAATGGCCTACTATCAGCAAGGGATCAAAGATTTACTGTAATCTTCTTCTTCATAAGAACACAGCGCATGATTGTTGACTGAACGATAGATTGAAATTGAAACAGAGAAACGTTTGCGAGGTCAGGAGGTGATGAATATAAATATGATTAATTATCTTGCTTCTTTGAAATTCTGATACTTAGTATGCATGTCTATGTTGCGGTTCAATTCTTTCCTTGGTTTAAATTATATTTTTCATTGTTTCAAACTCAGTAGCATACATTAACATACCCCAAAACAATAGGAAGACAACACTAAACCAATGATAAAATTGAACCACCACAATAATCCTTGAAAAACTGTCGAAGCTTTTAGAACTCTTTTTTTTTGTATTTGTGTCAGATGAAATAAGTGAAGTAAAGAAAGTGTCCATTGATTTCGTTCGCAAAACTTTGCAGAAGAAAGGCATTTCCTTCACGTACATTCTTGTGCCATTTAGCGATCCAGGTAAGTTGCTTTCTCAACAACTTTTTGTTTCATATTAAAGAAATTTAACGTACGAAAAAACTCTCTAGATCTGACGCTCATTTTGCTGATTAAAATATGGCTGGTCTGATTGATTGCTTGACGTATTCTTCATCACTGGCGAAGAGAAGGCCATTTCCGAGTTGCTTTGAACCGCAAGACCTCTTGTATAGTTTGAATTATCGGTATGATAATAGTTTTCATTCATTTGTCACCTAAACACGGAAATGGCCTATCCCCAACTCCAGAAACTACGGAAAGAATGGTAAGAAACGATTGGAGAGCAGTCAGTTGTATAGGAAACACTCTTTTAGTTGAAAACTATAACAAGAACTACGCTACCGGAGAAAATGCCGAAAAGTTGTACTTTTAGGTCTGCACGATGGTCATCCCTTAGTCGCGCCAGTCTTCTCATAATTTCTGGAGTTGGGAAATTGTATAACGTAGGCACATAATGCGTGCAGAGGCGCCGACGTTTCATCTTTCCGTTTTTGTGAGCACGAAGTCGGAAAAAAGAAAAGAAGAAGGAAGCTAAAAAATGCTACATACCACAAAATGTCAATGCAGTCAGTAAAACCTGGGAAAATTTCAGTGTCCACGGAATGGATATTCTGAGCCAAAAACAAAGGCTAAGTGGCCTTACATTCTAAGTTCGTTTCCATTGTTTGTCAGATGTAATTTTGCTTAAACACAGTGGAAAATAACCATCATGTCATTAAATACTGCGCCTTCTTGTACTGAAATATTGATCACAATAATGTACTCGACTTTACAAAGAACCACAGAATTTACAAGGACTCTGCTAAATGCATTACCTACAGGAAGGATTACATGAGAATGATGTATTATTCAGTGAATGACACAGGCATACTCGAGAAAAAGAAATCCGAGTGCTCCTATCAGGAATCGGACCTAAGACCCGTTCCGATTACTAGTTCGGATGCTCTACCACTGAGCTACAGGAGACTCGCGTGAACTAAGGCCACACTAGAAAGCTGGTTTACTAACTGAGAACAAACGTTACTGAACTGTTGCCAGCAAGTAGCTGCACCTTACCAAAGAGTTATCAACAAAATCAACAAAACAGACAGGCAATAGGCAAACGGACTAATTTAACAATAGACTGATTGACAGTTGAGGCGGATCGAAACGCACCGATCACTTTTTAATAATTAGAGACATTTATACCACCTACTAATGATTCACTACTTACTTTGGTTTACTTTAATGACAACGTCCGCTCAGCTTGTCGAAACGTCAGTCAATAACACCTCAAACAGTCCATCTCAGGACTACACTCACCCGATGATCATAATTTACCTATACTTATGATATAACTCCAGGATTGAATACATTGATACGTTCTTTGTTTTTGTTATTAATGCAGGATGGGGTCCTGTAAGAGTGACAAGTGATGCGCAGACAGCGATTGACGCAGTGAACAATTTAAGCATAACAGGAGGTGGAGACTGTCCAGAGCTAGGCATGACGGGTCTTTACCAGGCCCTGCTCCGCTGCCTTCCTGAGACAATCATCTACTACTTCTCCGATGCTGACGTGAACGACGAATTCAGAAGAAACGAGGTCATGTCCTTAGCCAAGGAAAAGAAAGTTAAAATCAATTTTATACTGACCGGTAGCTGTGGTAGGCGCAAAAAACGTGACACCCAGTGGTCAGCGGTACCTAGAGACATTCATCGAATAAGGAGAAGTCTCCAGTCTCAAGATTTGTATCAGGCCCTCGCTACCCAGACGGGAGGACAAGTCCTTGCTACTAGCAAGAGCAAAGTGGCTGAAGTGGTCAAGGTGATTGACCCCGGAAGTCCAACTAACTCGTCGGTTGATCTCAAAGAAGTTGAACTGTTGAACGTAAAGGAAACTCGAGCACAGTACTTCAGTGGAGAAACGTTTTTCGTGGATATTGACGCAACACTGGATAGCTTGGTTCTTGTACTGACGGCAGCTAGCTCACCCGGATTACTAGTCGAGTTTACTAAAGGTAATTGGGAGAGAAATTGAAAGGTTGTTTATTACCTCAGCGAAAAAATCTGGAAGACAAGAAATGAGCAATTAAAAGCGTTGAGCCTTTTCCCAAATCGACCAAAGGGCAGGAGGGTGCAATTGTTGTTCCATTTCAAAGTTTCCTCCGATGATAATCGCACCGAAATTTTAAGCACATTCCGCATAGTTTATATTTCAAACTAGAGGTTCTTTTCACGGGTAGTGAGAATCTCTGAATGTATAACAAGCGGTCTCCGCCTGCTCAAGAAAATTCTGTTTAGCACCCTCGGTTAATAGAAAACTTGAAAAATACTACAAAGTCAACCTTAAAGGGGAAGCATCACGAAAATTTGCTGTCATTTGAAAACCCAAAAATGTTTGTCTGTCAGCAGAAACAACGAAATAATTGTCAAGTTTGTTAAAAATTATCACCCCAGTGCAAAAAAACTGTCGATTAGTGCCTCTGGCCAGAGATAGAGTAGGCCTGTTTGGATTGAAACTTGAAAAATATTAGGCTAATGTTTTTCAAGTTCTCGCATTTTTGTTTCCAAAATGCGCTAGAACAGATCACGAGTTGTTTCTTTCAAGAATTGAGTTGATTTCTATCCCCTCGTCATTCTAGAATTATTTGGCAGCTGATTGAAGGTCTTATTTCATCATTTTTAACAAAAGATATCAAAACCCCATGATACTTCCCCTTTAAACCTTTTTTCGAAAATAAAAATCAATATAGAAGGATTTAATGTAATCTAAAATGTGTATGACTCTGACTTGTAAAACGTTAAAAACCAATCGTTTATAAAAACTTTAACAAGACGTTTCGGCCACAAATCTTCGGCCTTCGTCGGTTTAAAAAAAATGACAAATAAGCACCAAGGCAAACGCTTATCTAACGGTTCACAGTATGCGCGTGCTACAATCACGACGCGTAACGTACGATCACCGCGCGAGGGAACAGATCACGTGAGTGAGCTATAAATTCCAGGAACATCAATATGTTCATTGCCCGTATTTCGGTCTCGCAGAGAATGCCAGGCCTCAAGAAAAAGTCTCTTGTGGTAATCACGCGCCTTGTCGACAATGGTGGCTCGGTCAAAATCTATACTATGGCCAAACTGATTCGCGTGTTGCGCTATCTTTGAGTTGTTATCGCCAACACGGACTGCTCTTCTGTGTTCCTTGATCCTTGTTGCCAAGGCTCTGTCCGTTTGCCCATAGTACACAAAATTGCAATCAGAACACCCAATTTTGTAGACCACACATCTTGATTGTAAAGCGGATCGTTTGTCCTTGGGCAATGGGAAGCGTGCACGCAAAGTGCTGAGAGGTTTAAAACCAACTTTAAGATTATTGCTCCGCAACACCCTAGAAATTCTTTCGGAGACGCCTCTGATATACGGTAGGACAACAAAATTGACGTTTGTTCCCATATTGGAAGTGTTGTTGTCACTTGACACGCGTCGAGGGGCGTTGCGATAGGAGTCGCAACTCTTGATAAATCCTAAAGGATAGTTATTATCCCTCAAGACATTGATAACGTGTTTCCTCTCTCGACATTGTCCTGCTCTTGTCGCCGGGATGTTCTTGGCTCTGTCGAGGAGAGTATTAACCACTGATCTCTTATTCTGCGTGGGGTGATGAGAATTGAAATCGAGGTATTTGTCGGTGTGTGTAGGCTTTCTTTCTTTTCTTTGTCGGTGTGTGTAGGCTTTCTATACCGCTCACTTGTATGCGGTCATGAACTCTTGTGGTTACAGCGTCCAAGAAGGAAATGCAGTTGTTTTCTTCAACCTCTTTAGTGAACTGTATGTGTGAGTTAATGGAATTTAAGTGATCGTGAAACTCTTGCACATATTTTTTTCTCGAGACAGGCGTGACTATCGTCCACGTATCGGTACCACCACCGTGGAGGATGAGCGGCAGTGGAAATAGCTCTTTCCTCTGTAATTTTGAATACTGGTTCCCTTTGAAGAGAAATCTTTATTCGCCTTTTCTGAATTTTTCGCAGGAAACTCAGCAGTTCAGAAAAAGATAATTTCGTCTTCAAGTACTCTTCTCATTTTGGAAGTCACCAGCCTGGCCAGCGGTTCAATGAAGCTGACAGTTTCCTGTAATGGCCCGTACACACTGCAAGTATCCGGTTTCAGTCCTCTGGACTTAACATACACACTGTTAGACGTGGAGGACCTGGAGCGAGGTATTACAAGACGCGTTGTTGGAAATCCTTTGAGAGGTAAGGCAATTAAACAATTGTTATCTCTGATTACCCCCCACGTGCATATAAGATAAGTAAACGTGTGAAGGGAAATGATGTAAAAAAGATAAAGGGATAAATGTTACTGTCGATTCCAAAAGCGGAGAGTTGTAGACCGCAACTGAACAAGAGAAAAGCGTATGCACGTTAAAGCGGCTGAAAGTTCGTTCATGTAGGTGTTTCTGATTTGTAATGAATGAAATTCTTATATACCGCTCACATCACCAAGTCTCATTTCGGTTTACAATTCTATGGGGTGAGATTGGACGTCAGCATGTGAAAGGCGCCTCTGGCAGCCGCTATCGGTCCATATTAGATCTCGATCACCCACCCACTTAACCCAAGCATGAATGTGAAAGATAGAAGGCCAGACCACAACACCGGAAACTATGTCCCCTACTCTTGCGAACAGTGTGTGGGTTCTTTAACGTCTCACAAAGTAATCATAAACAAGGGTTGTGAGACAGGACCTACGATTTATCGTCCTTATCCGAGAAGACTAGAAAGTCTAACCATTTGCAGATGTCATCACTGAAAGGCAGCACTATTCTCCTCAATTAATTAAAAGACCCTGAGTGTTGGTCCGGCCGGTGTTTGAACCCGGGACCTCCCGCACGGGAACCCGGTGCTCTACCAACTGAGCCAACCAGTCGGCGGTTGGCTCAGTTTCAACACGTCTTGTGCGCTCTTGTAAATCGGGAGAGGAATCTCTCCTCAACGGAAAAGTCCGAAGAACGACGTTGATGTATAATGTCTTCAGTTGAAGTTAACTTTAGCGGCCCGCGCTGTCGCTATTCCCCAATAACAACCTGCCTCGTGAATTTTTATATGAGGTCCCTTCACACCTCGGGCGTAACCACAGCGACAATACTTTAAGAGATGCCGGATCTTTCGTAGACCAAGGTCAGTAACAGACTTGAGGTAATAATTTATAGACGGTAAGACTGATCCTTGCAGCAGTAAAAAAGGACGTATTTATTATAATTACTGCCGTTTTAATTTAGACAGAACAGAACCGAGAGCTTTCTGGTTTGGTCAGTGGCATTGAAGTCCCATTGAACTTTCGTTTTGTATATGTCGCTACTGGATAGTTATGTAACTTGTTGTTTCTGCCTCCTTTTATCCTTTCAGGCCAAACTTTGCTGCTTACGTTAGATTTCGTTGGTCAACAAATAGAAACAGTCAGCAATTTAACGCTCGTTGGAGTGAACGGAACAGACCTGGAGACATTCAGCATCATTCAAGGAGAAGGCCTTTACCAGGACTCTTATTTCGTTACCTTTGTTCCCACTACAGAAAGATTTAGACTGAAAGTGACAGGAATAGACAAGAATGGAACACGTTTTCAACGAATAAAACCAACGTTATTCACTTTGGGCGATGTAAAACTTTCTCCAAATGTCGATAACAGGAACAGCACAAATATGCTTTTTCCAGGAGAAAGTTTGGAAGTTCAAGTCAAGGTCATTAATTCTGGGGACACGCAAACCCTACATTTTACAGCATCAGATGACTTGGGATATTTCAACAGCATAAGTCCTTCGAGAGACAACTTGCGAAGGAATGACTCTCTTATCCTTCGAGTTACCCTACTCGCCCCCAGTAACGCACCGTACGGCGTGACAGGCACTGTCACGGTATTTGCGTCACAGAATTCCGACTTCACCCAAGTGGTTAATTTTATGGTCTTTTTTGTAACAGTAACATCAAAGGTAAGAAATCTTGGTATTCACAGATGTAGCAGATGTTTCTGTTGAAAATTTCTTTCTTTTAGCGTACGTAGATTTTAAAGACTGTTTATAGGAAATTCATTTGATAACCTGTCTGACTTGTTATGTGAAACGAGAGTCTCCCTAAGTGTCATGTGACATCCCTGGTTGTTTTCGTCAACAAACATACCAAATTATTAGCCAAACCAAGACTAATATACCTTATATGCTTTAGCAGATGTGATGTGCGGCAACAATGGCTCTTCTTTTAACAGTTTACTAACCGTATATTTGTATCTTTATTAGCCTTTTTAGTGATTATTACTCCTTTGTCATCCTGGATTAGTTCATTATCTTACCCATTCTCCATACTCCTCTGTCATTTACCAGAAGAATGAACTTGAAACTGACATACTCAAACGTAACCAGAGTGTCTAACTTCAATTTGACAGGACCCAGACCTCTCTCCTCCATTGTGTACCGTTGGAAATCAGACTGCAACATGCGCTGGAGTATACGGTACACCAGAGTGCGTGTCGAGCACGTGGAATGCACGTGTCACTTTCGCTGATGCTGGAGAAGGCCTACTGTCAATAACTACACGAGATAATCCCAATGGAACACTCGACGGTGAGAGCAGTCAGAGAGTTATTCAATATTTAGCGCATGGTATCAACCTGAGATCGAGGTTGTAATGATTCGTTGTTTTTTACAGTCCTTGAAATTCTAGTACGAGTACGAGTAAACTGCCAAACCAGATTTGACTTCAAATTTCTAGCGAAGTACTAAGAAAAGATATATCTCAGAAATCTTCATTTTAGTCTTTGTGAGCGACGAAGTTGACGAAATTGTTTTGACTGAATGATACCTACGCCCTTTAGTGAGTCCTAAAAGACGAGATCACATACGTTTTGAGGACTTGTTTTCGCCTCTGCGCCGTTCTCATAAAAACTCGTAGTAAAAATGACGACAGCTATCTCGTTTCCCCGCCAAAATGACACTGGTTTCACTCGCGCACACTCTTTGTCTATTGGAAAAACTAGTACACGTGACCTGTACTACAATCTAAAGGCCTCTAATATTGGCCTGCAAAAGAGTTATACACCGAAACGTTCCGGCTTATGTGGACTGATGCCGGTCTACTGGTGTAACTGTGCCTTAACTGCAATATGTTTACGTTCGAACTTCACTATTCGTTGACCTTCGAAGCGCTTTGAACATAAAGCGTCGTTCTTGAATCTTGATTAATTGTTTATATACCAGCTGTTACACATGATCCCCAACACTTTTTCACTCCTTCGTGTAAAAGCTAAGTGTTTTCTTTTCCTTGAAAACAAAAAACTGATTTGAAACTAAAGTACGTACTAATCTATACTCAGTGTTTCCTCGAACAAGGTTATGGGAAGGTGTTATGCTTCAAATTTCATATGTTTGCCTATCGCGGAGTAGCTTGAAGGTTAAAAAAAAAACATATATTATTCTTGCTAGTAAAAGGTAAAGTCAAGTCAAACCGTTATTTCTAATTCCTTTTAATCATGAGGGCTAGGGTAGGTCAGTTCATAACACCAACTGATCATGAGGTGAAGGGACGCTTAAATCGGTTGGTTGGCGATTAACACAATATTGGTCGTACAATCCTTCAAGTCAATGCCTTTAGCGCAGGGCACTAATTGGGGACAATATCCAAATCGAATTGGAATTTGGAAGTGTTGGTTTTTGAGGAGAGGGGAAAAGCAGAGTACACGGAGAAAAACCAGTCTCGGGTCAAGGACAAGAACCAGCAACAAACTCAACCCACATATGACGCAGAGTCCGGGAATCGAACGCGGGCCACATTGGTGAGAATCGAGTGCTCTCACCTCTGCGCCATCCCTGCTTCCCTCATCTATTCCCTAAAATCTAATGTTTCAGTTAAAGGACATACCAGCCGGCTTACCGACGCTGGCGCAGAACTGTTATCTATCAGTGGCGTTTCTCTAGTCTGGGTCTATTTTGTAGCTGTCAGACTATTAAGCTTGTATTAGGCTTATAACTGTGCCACTTTATTTTGTTCTTTTTCAGTTGGAGCATTCAATCAGGGTGCAACAAACACATCCATCCCAGCATCCTTCACATCCAACTGTTGCAATCCCAGAGTTCTTTTCGTTGGTCTTGACCTTGTAGGAAACATGGGCACTTGTTCCGTCAGCGTTATCCCCGAGATTGTGTCCCTCAAGGCCAAACCGAACAGCACAACTGTGTACCTTCGCCCTGGAGAGACCATCAAGGTCTCTTTCACACTCACCAATCTGGGCTCCAAAGGCTCCTTCTCATTCCAAGTCACCAAAACCTCTGCACTCATCAGCTACGTCATACCCTTTAGCCTCGCTCTCGAAACAAACTCCAGCACCGCTGGTCATGTGATTATTAAGTCACGTGGGGAGACCATCGAAGAAGAGAATTTGGCGGTAACTGCAGTTTCACAGGCAAACCATGTAAACACAACATTATTTTACATCCAGGTTTCTGTATCCTCGGGGCCTGTGACAGAAGCAACCGACCACACAACAACTGCAGCACTCCCAGTTCTCAAACACGTGAACCTAAAAGCCGATGTAAACGACAAAGACTTGTCCATGGAGCTTGGCAAAAGTCTACAGGTTGGCTTCAAAGTGAAGAATTTTGCGTCGATGGAGACGTTCACGTTTGCGGTAAAGGTTTTAGTGACTGTTAGTGAGAACACAGTCTCTTACTCATTCTCGTCCCCAGGCCTAGGGTCTTCGCGATATCAAAATAACGGTGCATGAGGAGAAAACCCTGACACATATTGTTGATAATAATTGATTTTCGCCATCGACATCCTTTTTCCATGTTTATATTTAGCTGTATACCACATCCGATCCTAGAGAAAGTGAACCGAAGACGAACATCAAATGTTTGACGTCACAAAATACTCCTGGCACCATTCGTGGAACGGAGTATTTCGCAGGGTCTTCCCTAATCTCGTAGCCAGATCTCAGTTGGTTCGGGAATGTCGAAATGCCTGACCATGGGAGATCTGGGTACGAAATTAGGTCTTCCCAATACCGCCATTTTGAATCTGCCCGCGAAGACTTTGGGGACGAGGTTATCTCGCATCCAGAGTCATCAGGCTTTTCGGCCAGTTGTTGGTCACTTGGAGAGATTCTAGGACACTGGAATTTTCCCCGCTAGAAGCACAAGGCACAGGGGAATCAAAACTTACCATTATTCCGCCTAAATGCTAGACTTGTTCTTGATTCAAATACATAAACATGACTGAACGCGTCATGACACTCTTATTACGTATTACGCGTCTGTTGAAAAATTAACGCCACAAGGCCGACAACAAATGCGTTGACAGACGTAGCCAATAACAAATTTCGTTATTTTCGACTTTCCCAGGGTCTCTCCAGGTGAACAACCGCTGGCTAAAGAGCTTGAGGACTCTGGGTACGAGATTGATCCTTTAAAGTAACATAATCTAGTTCACACTTTGAGATTGTCAGAAGCAAAGACAAGATTTCACTCGAAGGCAAGCAGAAGTCTTCTCTACACCACGGTTACATTTTTATTCTCAGTCTCGTCTCTATCATGTCGCTGTCGTGTTAAGTTGACGCCGTAAGATCAGCCTTGTAGTTATTTCACATAATTTCAGCTACCGTATGTCAAAAACTGCCAATTTCGCGCTTCGTCGGAATAGGGATCTCAGTAATTAAAGTGCAGCTTTTCACCATTTTCTTTCAAAATTAAGGTAGCAGAATTATATGCACTCTTTCTCGTACGCTTATGGATTAAATTAACCATATAATTACAGAGGGATATTAAACGAATAAATAAAAAGGTTATCCATGAATCAATCTGATAAATAGCGGGGAAAAGATCACGTGATCACTCCATTTGTTGTTTCTGCAACATAGCCTGTTAATGTGGAACAACTGCGGACTCATTAAAAATGAAACCATCCTTTGATTATTTTGCTATTTTCACTTTAACAGGTATTGAGTAACCATTCTTCAATCAGCGGAGTCGTTAAGCCACCGTCGGCCACTCTGATAACAATGCAAACCGTCTCGTGCCTGCTGATCCTTACTTCTCAGCCAGAAGCCCCTCCAGGGACTGTCACGCAAGTAAATATCACGGCCACACCTGCGTCACACAACGCCGACGTGAAGGAATTGCAAGTTTTCTCTTTGACTGTGACCGTTGAAAGCAGAGGCCTGGGTACAACAGAAGACTTGAAGAATGAAAACAAATTTGCAGTATGGAAGATTGTGGTAATCTCCGCCTCATCTGGCCTTCTGGTTCTTCTTAATATTGCACTGGTAGTCTTCAAAGTGAGACATGGCTCATGCGACCTCAGAAAACCTTCTGGAAATAAAACCAGAAATGGATCCCGAGGAATCAAAAGCAATCAGCCACTACAGCTACAAAAAATCAACGAGGGATATGACTGTGACATTGCTTAGAGGAAGTTCTGCATTTTCACCAATAAGAGGGGTATCGAATGGTCTTTGCGAGTATTCGGGAAGATGCGAGCACTGTGGTTTTGTTGCGAGCACAAGCAGCGATCAGATTTGTCTTGCGAGTAGTGAACATTTTAGAAATAAACAACAACTTGTAAGCAGCAAGCACTTCGTTGATTTTCCGTTGGCAAAAATTTTTTATTTTTTTAGTTTCACACGTTTATTTTTATTAGAGTGCACCTAGAAATGTGAGTGATACCTTCACAATACACAACACTTTAACATTTTAACAATAACATATGTTAACTTCTGTTTTTTTTGTGTGCTTTCAATTGAACTTGACAGCCAGATTTATAGGAGTTCCCGCAAAGATAGGTTTATTTCTGTACCAAAAAGCCTACAAAGCACGATTTACGTAATTTCGAGCAATCGAGCATGCGAGCAATTTCGAAAATTTGGCGAGCACGAACAAGCGAGCACTCATTTAAATTATTTTGCGAGCAAATCGAGCAAAGGCCAAATTTTGCGAGCACTCGATATTTTTACTGTACCATTCGATACGCCTAATAAGCACTTGTAGCTTAGGATAAGGAACGTCTTTTTTTTAATTAGAACATGCAGGAATTAAGCTTTAGCGATATGCATTTATCATACTAGAGTGATTGCATCATTTTTGTTCAACGTTTATTTGCTGGCTTGATCAACTTCAGTCCCAAGCCCGTTTCAGACACTGGAGGGGAGGTTGTTGACGATTTCGAAAGAGATTCGGTTTAAACGCCACCTGCTCTTTAAGCGCTTGTGTACAGGAGGTATTTTAATTGTAATGCCTGTCATTTTTGCTGCCCATGCAGTTTGAAGTAATCAGCTGATAATTAGTCTGGATGGTCAAGAAGTTTCCCTGCTTCTCATTGGCCAACGCGACTCCTTGTTTTTAATGGTGACTATAACGGGGATGGGCAGTGTAACTTAGTTGACAGCTGCCAATCAACCACTCAGGTATGCGGATCTATCCGATACATCGTGACTGACGTTTGACTAAAGTCACCTCACTCAGTGGCTATTGAAATCTACTGAAAATGTTTCTTGCAAAAATTTATAAATCGATTCGATAAAAGAAAACGCACTGAGGTTAATTGTTATTTATACCTGTAAGATACTCTACTGAGAAAGTTCATTTCCGGAATTTTTGGGGGTGAACACAATCTAACCTTCGACTAGCCTCCCACGCAGACGTTCTTAGGGGTTCGTCACGCGTTCCTGCCCCACGAACACGTGGGACAGGAACGCGTGACGAACCCCTATAAGAACGTCTGCGTGGGAGGCTAACCTTCGACCAGGCCTACTAGTTTTAGCAGCGCTCGTATATCGTCTATCAGGGCGTTCGTTTAGAATTGAGCTTACCTAGTTCCCAACCCTCTCTCTGTCCTTCATCCCGGGCAATTTATTTCGGGCTTTCGGGACACGTGGTTTTGGACACGACACTGAAACGAATTGACAGTGAAAGCTTGGGAAAATGCCCTACAGGGAGAAATCGGTAGGTTTTAGACTCTTCCATGCACTTATATTTATTGTAAAAGAATTCAATTTTCAACCTCTTTGGATTCTCGACTTGAGGATCATTCCTCTTTGGGTTAACTGCCATGGACTTCTAGACTAGCAAATAGACGTGATTTAGTATGTTCTAATATTTTTTTTTCGCCCGGTTTATTGCTTGTGTATTGATATTTCAAACGGGCCGCCCGTATCATTGCATGTTGTAATTATTATTTTTTTCTTTTTACTGTTTTAGTGTTCAGTCGACTCCCGATAACTCGCACCCTCGCTAACTCGAACCTCCTGCCAACTCGAACCAATTTTCCTTTCCTTTCAGGTCATTTTCTAAATAATTTTACCCTCAATTATAACTCGATCTCCCGATAACTCGAACCTTTTTCAATTTCCCTTGAAGGTTCGAGTTATCGGGAGTCGACTGTAGTTATGTACCAGTGTATCGATTTTGCCGCTACTTGACGTCCATTAAAGGATTTTTTAAAAAATGTTGCTCTTGTAGTGTTTAACTGAGGGTTTATTTAGTAAACTTGAATCAATTGATCAAAGATAAATAATAAAACTCTCTTTGGTAATGAAATTAAATTCCGTCAGTTCCGATGTAAGTTGTTTTGAAATCCCGATCCCGATTTTTAAATTATCTTTCCTCTTGTGCTAAAGAAAATGGGTGTTGAAAAACAGCGTTCGACTGCCGCTATCTTTAGTCAGAGAGCATCGAGCCGTCGTTTATCGTCCTAAGAGCAGTTCTTGGCATAGGCGAAGAGCCCTGCCGCCATTTCAGTTTTTAATAGACGGCATCTTGAAATAGAAAGTGGAGATGGACTTACGAACGATGTTGAGAGAAGTACGCCTGCCAATTATGATACGGAATTTTAAGGAAGTTCGATTTGCGCATGAGAAAATTCTAGCACACGCAACAACAGCACCAGAAGTAGAGCAAATCAAAGTGTATACCCAAAATTACAGAGGCACAGATACACTGCAAAATTTTTTTAACGTGACTTGGATGTCTTTATAGGTTTTTAGTGCATTTAAATCAAAGACGATCACAACATGAAATGCAGGGAAGAAACTAGGCTGTATACCCCAAAATTGAGGATAACTAAGCCAATGGCAGGGAGTTCAATATAAGCGAGTGCGAGGTTAGCGGAGTCCTACATGCTAAGCTTATGATCATAAGTTGTCCCTTTCTCTTCATTGGACGGATTCGCACGCTGACCCGGAAGCTGCTTTTTGCCAAGAAATTCTAGTTCCGGAAAACTGCATCATGTCAAACGGTTATATTACGTTCTCGGAGTATGGCGGGAAGGAAGTGGTGGAGGGGCGGAGGTACTCCCCTATATAAGCTATACGGTATGTGCGATTCTTAAGGCATGCCCTAAGGGTATTCTTTTTGGCGGCCGTTTTGGTCTGAAGCCTAGTATTGATTTTAACCATTTTAATTTTGGTGTAAAAATCAAAAAATAGGTATGGATTTTACGGAACCAGGTCTGAATTTAAGAGACCATGTCTTTAAAAGGGGACCAGAAAACTACATATCTTGGTCTCAGAACTAGGTCAGGTTTAGAGGGAAGTGTCGCACTTCCTCACCAAAGATTAAAGTACCCTCCCAGCCCCAAGCCGGGTTTATGTTTGGGTCGTCTATAAAAATATTTACTCACAGGGGATATCTCGTTCCACATTACGAAGATCAAAATTAATATGACTAAGGATGGAGCATTCTCAGGCTGGAGCGTCCCCAAATTTCATGTATTCCTCTTTTAAAGTCAACAACCGCTCGTTCCCAGGCCCTAATAGTATGGTCGTCCAAATGTTTCAATATTCGCTAAGTTGTATTCGCTGTCGCTAAATTACATTCGCTATCGCTAAATTTCATTCGCTATCGCTAAATTGTTCATTCGCTGTCGCTAATACTTATTCGCTATCGCTAAATTGTACATTCGCTGTCGCTAATACTCATTTGCTATCGCTAAATTTCATTCGCTTTCGCTAAATTACATTCGCTGTCGCTAATACTTATTCGCTATCGCTAAATTGTACATTCGCTGTCGCTAATACTCATTTGCTATCGCTAAAGTTCATTCGCTTTCGCTAAATTACATTCGCTGTCGCTAATACTTATTCGCTATCGCTGATATTCATTCGCTCTCGCTAAATTTCATTTGCTGTCGCTGAGTGTTTCCATTTCATGCGCTAAAAATTAACTCAGGGTATCCCCACACGGGAAAGTTTGTGGAAAGCCGCAAACCGCAGATTTGCATTCCAAAGCATGTGAGATCTCACGATGGCCGACGAAAAGGTATGGAAATGCTCTTCCGAAATTAAAATTTCAGATTTAGTTCGCTTCTAAGCCGTTCCTCAGTGAAAAGCTGGAGCTAGTATACGAAAAGGCTTTCTCCGGGGCTTTGTATGAGCTTAAAGTTTGGTTGATGGCACCATCGTGCTTCGTCGAGGCGGGAAAATACGGGACTCTGTAAAACAGGGATACGGACGGGCGGATGCGGACGGCGGATGGCGGATGGCGGATGGCGGATGGCGGATGGCGGACGGCGGACGGCGGAGGGGGCTTTAAAAAAAAAAAAAGAAGAAGAAGAAGAAGAAGAAGAAGAAGAAGAAGAAGAAGAAGAAGAAGAAGAAGAAGAAGAAGAAGAAGAAGAAGAAGAAGAAATAGGATGTTTATACTGTTAAATTTATTGGTTAATTGTCACCTTTTAAGAAATGCTAGCTTTGGCTATTTTTTTTTTAATTTGAATTAATTTATATCTTATTGTAAGTCAAAAAGCGAAAACGCCGTAGAATGTTTCTTCTCGTTTTTCAACCAAATCAGTTTGCACAGGGTAATGGGCTCCTGGTTTGCAGTGGAACTCCGTACATTAGTACGACACACCATCCAGCAAAACAACACATTTACATTCATGAACAGTTACGGGATAATCTGATTAACGGGAAAAGTACTGTACGAGCTCTTGTTAGGCAACAGACAGATTGATACAAGTTATTAAAAGATTATTTTAAGATGTCCAAAGATTTATATGCGTAGGATTTGCGAACGTATCATTTTCTTCTCTTTAAATTTGCACACAAGCAAAGTTTTCCTTACAATAGGGGGACTTTTTTGATCGGGTTTTGCGTCTTTTCGGTTTTGATATTCATTGCGGATTTTGGTTTTTCCCTTTTTTGAACATTCAGTTTTTTTTACCTGACAGAAAAAACAGGCCCTAGCCTCCCACGCATTCGTTTTTAGTGGGAGGCTAGATTATCCCGTAACTGTTCATGAATATGAAAGTGTTGTTTTGCCGGATGGTGTGTCGTACTAATGTACGGAGTTCCTCTGCAAGCTCAGACTGATTTGGTTGAAAAACGAGAAGGAACATTCTATAGCGTTTTCGCTGTTTGACTGACAATAAGATTTAAATTAATTCAAATTAAAAAAAAAATAGCCAAAGCTAGCATTTCTTAGAAGGTGGCAATTAACCAATAAATTTAACAGTATCAACATCTTTTTTATTGGTTTTTTTTAAAGCCCCATCCGCCATCCGCCGTCCGCATCCGCCCGTCCGTATCCTCCTTTTACAGAGTCCCGCTGCATTCGCCTGAACATATTTTCCTGCCTCGACGAAGCACGATGGTGCCAGAACCAAACTTTAAGCTCATACAAAGCCCCGGAGAAAGCCTTTTCGTATACTAGCTCCAGCTTTTCTCTGAGGAACGGCTTAGAAGCGAACTAAATCTGAAATTTTAATTTCAGAAGAGCATTTCCATACCTTTTCGTCGGCCATCGTGAGATCTCACATGCTTTTGAATGCAAATCTGCGGTTAGCGGCTTTCCACAAACTTTCCCGTGTGGGGATACCCTTAGTTAATTTTTAGCTCATGAAATGGAAACACTCAGCGACAGCGAATGAAATTTGGCGAGAGCGAATGAATATCAGCGATAGCGAATAAGTATTAGCGACAGCGAGTGTCATTTTTTACGCGAAAGCGAATGAAGTTTAGCGATAGCAAATGAGTATTAGCGACAGCGAATGTACAATTTAGCGATAGCGAATAAGTATTAGCGACAGCGAATGTAATTTAGCGAAAGCGAATGAAATTTAGCGATAGAAAATGAGTATTAGCGACAGCGAATGTACAATTTAGCGATAGCGAATAAGTATTAGCGACAGCGAATGAACAATTTAGCGACAGCGAAGGTAATTTAGCGATAGCGAATGTAATTTAGCGACAGCGAATACAACTTAGCGAATATTGAAACATTTGGACGACCATATAATAGGAGTCTAATGCTCGCACGGGGTGATGGGATGCTTCAACCGCGGAGGATACTTCCGGCTTTCGCTTTCAACATGGAGGCACTCTCTCAGCCCATGTCACCAGACGCTTCCCAACATTGTCAGGAAATCACTCAACGTCTTGATATTCTGCGAACAAGCGAAAGTTTCTGCGATGTAACGATCGTTGCAAAAGGCAAAGAGTTCAAAGCTCACAAAGCTGTTCTAGCTGCAGCAAGCCCGTTCTTTCTTACCCTTCTAACAAGCGACATGAAAGAAAGCAAAGAACAACTGACCAAAATAGAGCTTGAAGAGGCATCTGCGGCTGTTATGGAAGACGTGTTAAAGTTTGTTTACACTGGAAATGTTTTGGTGACCGAAGAAAGAGCCCACAATCTGATTGCTACAGCAGATTATCTTCTCTTACCAGGCTTAAAATCATCGGCGGGTAATTTTCAGGGGGAAGTTGTAACAGTTGAGAATTGTATTTTCAATTATTATTTCGCCGAGAAATATCGGTGTGTGGAACTGAAGGAAAAATCGCGCCAGGTGATCAACTCAAATTTCACTGTTGTCATGGAAACAGAAGATTTCCTGAAGCTCGACATTAAGCAATTGATGGAATGGGTGTCTAGTGATGACATCACTGTGGGTGCCGAGGAAGAAGTGTTCAAGGGAATTGTCAAGTGGGTGTCACACAACAAGAGTGAAAGAGAAGAAGCCTTCCCTGAATTGTTGCATCAGGTCCGTCTAACCTCTCTGTCACGTGACTTTGTACTAAATGATTTACCAAAAGAAGAGTTAATCTTAAGAAACACTGAATTTGGTTTGAATTTTGTGGTTGACGCTATCAAATTGATACAAAGTGCTACTGATGGGCAGGTTAATCAACAGCCAAGGAAATGTCTAGAGACACATCTAAATGGCATTTTTGTCTGTGGAGGAAGAAAGACACTGTGTTACTTTCCACAGCAAAATGTGTGGTACCGGCTTGCTGACAAATTGTTTGATGATCAAGGCCATTATCCTTCCCAATGTAAGGGTAACATTTATGTGCCGAGTAAATATACACATGAGCAGATGGGTGATGATTCTGAATGGGTAATGCAATACTACATTCCAACCATCAATTCCTGGGGGGCGGTCAAAAGTGACACAAATTTGACCAGTCTTACCTGTAGCACAGTTTGCAAGGGTTACCTTTATGCAACATTTTCAAGTGCAATTTCTGAAGGAGAGATCTTCAGATATGATACAGAAACAAACTGTTGGAATAAAATTTTGGACCCACCCAAAAGACAACGTTACCCTTGCATTGTGACTGATGAGCAATACCTGTACATAATAGGTGGTGTTCCAGGTTTTGCTTCATATGCCATAGCAACAACAACAAGATTTGATTTCAACAACAACAAGTGGGAAGAGGTTGCAGACATAAATCATGCAAGGCACAATGCTTTTGGTGCCACCATGAATGGCAAGGTTTTCATAGCAGGTGGTTGTGATACTACTACTACTATATTAAGCTCATGTGAAGTATACACTCCCACAACCAATGAATGGCAGTTGATGCCCAGTCTGAAAGTACCCCGAAGGAATGCAAACATGGTGTGCTGTGAAGGAAAGCTGTACATTATAGATAGGGAGACACGCAGTCAGAGAGGGAGAAGCTCAAAACGATTAACAGTTGAGGAGTTTGATTCAGAGAGGAATGAGTGGGTTGAGAAATCAGTTATACCAGTTAACAGCTTTGAAACTGCAGAGGTGAAGGAGAAATATACCACATTTCAGGCTTGTTTTGCAAGACTCTGCAAAGGAGTGATCGACAAACTCAAGCCACTGAATTAAATAGAGCATCAGCGTTAAGGTAGTCAGGGACAAAAAGTGTGAAAACTCTTAGGTAACCAGATGAACTGGTGGAATTCTGGAGGAGTGCTATGCAGGAAAATTAGCTTCAAAAGGGAGTCACCTTAAAAAGAAGCTTGATGGTATTAAGGATGCAATTTCCAGCAGAAGAAACTCAATTACTTTGATGTGAGGTCAGACACAAATTTTTGTTTTTGGGTTGAGGGTCAGTAAAAATTTGTAAATTAATAAGTTAAAAAACAGGTGCACCCTGTGCTCGGTAACCGTAAAGACTGAATACAGTCGAACCTCCCGAAAGCGACCACCCATAATGTCAAGGATATGTGGTCGCTGACGGGAGGTGGCCGCTCACCAGAGGTCAGACTACAGGGGGTCTAAATTTGGGGTAATTTACATATTGTAATTGTGGAGACCCAACCCTTTTGCCAGTGCTTATCAAAACCCATAGTAATAACTTTTCTCAGCTACAAGGATATTAAGACTGGTCCAAAATTATTCTAGGCAAAAAATCTTATGGTTTATGATGATTATTGTTTGTATCTCACAAATTTCTTAATACAGTGATTGAGACAATTATTGTGAAAGAAACAGATAACTTGACTCTTTTATTACTCCAGGTATCGCTTTCTAAATTTTTCAGGAAAGGGAACATTAAAGCAAAAAGATAAGAAAGATAAAAGATAAGAGAGTTTTTTCCTACAAGGGATTCAATCTGATCAAAGTTTATTTCAGTGTGAAATTAAGTATGGTCACTATACTTCACACTGAAATGCACTATTAGTGCATATGTATTTTATCAATAATCGTTTCAGCGCTAAGCTATATCAGGAAACACTTCTGGTAGCTCCTGCAACTGCGACATGTACAGCATCCCCTGTAATGATTTAGCCAGTATTTTACAGCGACACATTTTTTTCAATTGCCGCCGGTGAGAGATACAGCAAATTGTGTGTGTCATGTGGTTGCCTACGGGAGGTTAAAAGCAATTGAAACTTTTAAACAATCATCTCTAAAAGTGGTCACTTATGAGAGGTGGTCGCCTATGAGAGGTTCCATCTATGGTGATTTGACTTGAAAATTGTGGTATTTTTTGGAAAAGTGGTCGCTAATATAAGAGGTGGTCGCAAAGGGAGGTTCGACTGTAGTACGTCACATGTTCAGTATTAAAGTTTATTGAAAGGGTAATGTTCTTTTTATACATATTAGCCCCAGCTGTCATATTCACATCCAGAAATGATGAAGGGATGTGAATAAAGTTTTGAAGTCATTACCAGGAAATTTCTGAAATTAGAAAATACATACATGTACACATCACATATATACACATGTCCACATCTTTTCTATGTAGAGTTTACCTTTGTCCTTACCATAAAACTAGTACCTGTCAGAATTTCACTGCTCAAATACTATTAGTGGGAAAAACCCTAAACTAACAAAATATTAATGTTGGAACATTTGACATTTAAAACAGAACAGTATCGAGCTGAGAACTGACAATCAAGTGAAAACTGAACATAAATTATGGTACTGTTTAAGTCAGTCTTCTAATCTTTGGTTAGTTATTTGCAATCTGTGCTTAAATTAAATTACCGGTATGTAAAATATAACTTTGCACAAATAGCATGTGATTATACAATCAAAGTCGGCTTCTGTTTATTGATGAAAAGCATCTTGTGAATGACTCCCGTTTACTGAAAAGTATTTGGTTAAATCTGGTTTTAGCGTCCTCTGCTTCTGAAATGAATGTTTTTGCCCATTAGACGAGTTGGTGATAAGAGCAATGTTCAGCAGTACATGGGTGTTGATGTGTCTTGGTATAACCAACGCAATGAATAATTATTCACAAAGCCCGTATTGAGAAGGGTGTAAATGTACTGTTAACTAGAAATATTAGGTTTTGGGTCTTCAACCTTAACTTAATTAAAAAGATGTGGATAAAGTAAATCCGATCTTGTTAAGCTTCTCCAGGTTTCAAACACGCTCCAATTTAATTTGCTAATATTCCATCAATTTTAAAGATTAAAAAAAAAAACTGCAGATAACACCAGGAAACAGCTGAAAGTAATTAGCGGGAAAACTGAAGTCAATTTGTTTACTAGAACAACAACTGAAATGTACAATAAATTAATGGTTAAGAAAAGGAACATAGCAATCAGTCTTGCACTCATTTTTATTGATTTTTTGATTCTTCCATTCTCCCAATTTTAAACATATTTCCATTATCTATTATTTACTTTTTTTAGTGTTATTAATAGGTTTGTGTGTAGTTGATGGTGCTGAATTTTTAAATATTCTTAATACAATGTATTTAATATGTAAATAATTATACAATTCAGTCTTTTGGCTGCCATATGATTATTCATTAATAAACTATCTATCTTTATACAGCATTTTTGGATATTTGCCAAAAATATTTCCTGTCTGCCTATTAAGTTCATTAAGTCGTCTTGGTTCTATGCACTGTAGGGATGAAGCAGAAGGTGACCGACATTCCAGTGATATGTGGTTGTTCCTGTATGTAAATGAGAAAAATAGAGTAAATTGTTTGGACTCTATTACAGCGAATGTGTTTTAATTAAAATGCTGCCCATTCAAAGGGATGTCTTGAAAAAGTCAAAATCTAAAATGACAAAAAATATAAAGAAGGGGTAAGGATCGCAGAGGAAATCCCTTCTGGTGGTGGTGTTGTTGATGTCGGGGGGGGGGGGGTGGGGATATGGAAATTGTATTTTCTGGAACTACACAATAGTTTTTAGTACAATTGGCCAATGATTGACATCAGTCAGTCAATTTCGATAGAAAAAATGCTACTTCTTGATTGATAAGATCTATGGATAAGACAGGATACACTTATTTCTCCCAAATCCTGAACTGATGGACATTTTATTTTTGACTTGGAAATTGTAAGATGCACCTGGTTTCTTAATGTAATGTTACAATGATAATAGTCAAGAGGAGTCCAACTTTGACTCTATTTAAATCATCAACGATTGTACAAAATCGTGTCAGTGATAGTCACAACCAACAGCAAACTCAACCTTTGATGTCTCAGCATTCTCCCTGTGTGAGAGGTGTGGGGGCTTTTATGAGGGATTTGAGATGGAAAAGGGGGGAGACCTATTGAAGGAATTAAATTGTGTAAACAAACAGCTGAACATGAAACATATCCTTGAGTTTATAGTTTGGGGGTGAGCAATTGGGCTCATAATTCCTGAACAGCGGCTCGTAATTGAGCTTTAATTAATTAATTTTATGTTTAAAATTTGTAAATGCCTCAACATGGTTAATTGCCTGCGGTGGAAGGAGGGATCATGATAACTAGATTAATGCATGTGACATACTGTCAACCAACTGGGATCACATTCCAGTGTTGGTGTGACAGAGGTGTCTGCTTGAGGGAAGTCAAGTTACACAATTTTAAAGTTGAAAATATTGATTATCAAAACCTTTTTAAAAAAGAAAGGTACAGAGTCAGACTACATTAATGGCATGCCAGGAATTTCTACTCACTTCTTGGTACATGGTACATCAACTTTCTCTAACACTTGTATTGAGTATTAAATATATTATTGCTATCCTTCAGTAGCCATTTTTTTTTTACTTCCCTGGGGCTGTGAACGAGTGTGGACAATATGTGAGCCAGCGAGGCATGCAAGCAGACGTAAGATCCATGAAAAAACATGCGAGGCATGCGAGGCAGGCGTGCGTGGCATGAACAACCCCCAACATAAATGCTAACCGGGGAGCTATTTTAAGGCTAACCAGAGTGTTTTTTAAGGCTAACCGGAGTATTTTTTAGGCTAACCTGAGCCGGGGGGGGGGGGGGGGGTACTCGGGTATAAATGTGACGGGGGGGGGGGGGGGGTCCGACGGAACCTAATATTTTGCACTTAAAAAAAATACATGGACCTTATATTGTGCACCCAAAAAAATACAAGACTAGAAATCATGCTTTCGGATCTTGCGGGAACTTTGGCTTGAATTGTGTAAGAACAATTAGCCTGGTGGAAATTCAAACCCAAAAAATATGCGCAGATCTTTCAAACCCAAAAAAATACATGGTTAAATCTTCAACCCAAAAAAATACAGGAGTTGAAAATTTTAGACCCAAAAAAATACGTCGGACCCCCTGTCATGTTTATACCCAAGTATCCCCCCTGGGAACCCGAGTGCCTCACACGTCTGCCTCGCATGGCTGGCTCGCAGATTGTCAAGACCCGCACGCTGTGAACACACCCTTGAACATAGAGATTTTCATGGGATGAAGGAAAATAAATTTTCTTACTTCCTAATCTCCTTTGCTTATTACAGTAGACTCCTGCTCTCTTGAACACTAAAAGGAAACAATAACATTAAAAGAATCCAGAGAAAATGTAGATGTATGTACATGTATAACAGAATCCCTGACCAAGGCAAACAAGTCTCTGTTTGAAGTAGCGAGAGTCTACCATTATTTATAAAGTAGTCAGGATTACTCTTTGATGTCATTTATTAGTTACAGATGCATCCCTGCTGGTTTTTTGAGTTTTCAAAACAAATATACCACAACTATACAAGTCATGTATTTGAAGGCACAAAGTCAAAGTCAAAATAAAACAGAGAAAGATCTCTCTACTTTTAGCGTATGTTTTTCATTGTTAAGTTGTATAGTTGCATCTCTTTTGAAACAGAAATAACTGAAATATAATCAAGTGAATTTCAATTGTTGAGAAGAGGAAAGGGGTGAGGAGCTTGCACAGACCTCTAACCTACAATGTAGCTTGCATCTTTAATAGCTAGCTACTAGCCTTATCAAGGTTTTCGATGCCATTTTGACAAGAAGGCAAACGGGCTTGAAATAACAGTGTTTGTATGGAAATCCGATGTCAAAAAATTTTCATTCATTTGTCTGTATGGTGAACCAGCTGTGAACTGCTACTAAAAAATAGTTCGCAGAAAAAAAATGCAGGGAAATCTATGGAGTGTTCAAAACACAACTGGACGCTTTCTGGCACAGCTATACATCCCACCAATTTTTTTCTTAAAATCCTTTTCGTTATTCCAAAAGTTTCTTTATTCATGAATTTTTCAGAAGCGATGTTTTAGGAAAATTATTTGACATAGGACTTCCATACAAACACTGTTATTTCAAGCCTGTTTGCCTACTCGTCAACATGGCGTCGAAAACCGTAATAAGGCCTATACAAATAGACCCTATGCAAAAAGGGCTGACATTTTAATATTGTTTTGCCTGCATTCAAGTTAGCCTGATAAGCCTCGTTCAAGGTGAAATATTCTTTTGACTTTTGGACTCAAGAACGAGCTAGGTTAGTAAGGCTAATTTGAATACAAAAAATAACTTCCACTTTTGCATACGGTCTATTCCCTTTAACTTTACATTATTCATAGATATTTGTTTAAAATTTTACACAGGCGCATACAGAGAAACGACTGAAATAATTTTCTGGTTATAACATAGAACCCAAGTGACCCACGCCAGGCGGGTCTGGCCCGCATTTGAATGTTTAAACCCGCTGACCCGCCGCAACTGAGTAAAAACCCGCATTTGTGTTCAAGCTCTGAATTTTTAATAAAATCAGCCAATTCCTGAAAGAATCTTAATTTTCATGCCGTGATTCATACAAATAACAAATAAATGGCTCATAAAACATGTTGAAAACCTACACAAATTGCACAAAACGGCCATTTTAGACACCCTAATTTTCAAAAATTTCTGGGGGGGCATGCCCCCAGACCCCCTAGAAGCTTGCACCTTCGGCGCTTGCTGCTAGCGCCTGCGGCGCTCTTTACAACACATATGACCAGCATTTCGGGTTTTCAAACTTGGGGTCTATGTTATTAAAAAGGTAATTTTAACTAATAGAGTCCAAGGTCCAAAGTGCATGCAGAGACCAGCATTATGCAAATTTCGAATTCCATTGATAAACACAGAAAGTTTTAATTATTGATTTTCAATGATCAAATTCACTAATCAATCGACAAATATCGAGTACTATCAAGTGTTATCGATCAGATCAATTAATCGTCCGAGCATACCGTGTAGCATGAAAATTTTGCGGGTTCTAATTTTTGCGGATTTTGCGGATTGACCTCGATCCGCAAAAATTAGTTCCCGCAGAAAAAAACACCCGCAAAAAAAAAACGCCGCAAAAATTAACTCCCTTCAGTCAAATTTAAAACTCCTCTTTAAAGACTTATGCCACTGCATGGAGCGATATACATTGGACTTAAACAAGAACATTAACATGATTTTCCATTGGATAAAGCAACTAGAGCTGTCAAGAGTAAAGCAATTCAGTACATTAGATTGGCACGAATGGGTCATCTGAAGGAACGCACAGACTTGAATCGTGCAGCAGACCAACCATGTTCTATTGGCGCTTCTGCGGTGGCCTGCACAGAAGTGTTTGAGAAGTTCAACTGAACAGGAGTGTTATTATTATCGACCGAGTCTGTCTCATTGCGTTACAATAGGGCATAGTTTTGCATTTTAGCAGGCCGCTCCCAGTTAGGTCTCAAAGTACATCTTTCACTCAAAAGCCCCCCTGTATGCATAGAAAGGTTTCAGCTACGGTAATTCAAACAATCATACTGCTTTCTTATAAAATAATATACGGTAATAGCGTCGTGGCAAACCATATTAACGAAACAGTGTTTGGCTGTGCATGGTAGGGGTAGGCTTTTTGTTTTGTTGTTGTTCAGTCCCTTTGGGCAGTAAGGTATTACAGTGATATGTCTCTAATAAATGTGTAACCAGAGTGAACTGTGACTCAATTGACCGCGTACAATAAAAGTTGAAAATATTCAGGTTTCTTCCACTTAAATATTCTGCTGCTTGAACCAGAGCATCGCAAAAATTAGTTCCAAGCAGAAATTTCAGTCATCTCGAACCGCAAAAATTTGTTCCCGCAAACTACAAAAAAATCGGCAATCCGCAAAATAAAACTCCCGCAAAATTTTCATGCTACACGGTAGTCCCCTCTATTAACTATGGTCCGAGTGGCTTTCATATCGATAAGCTTAAATAAAGAAAAAACTTCGGGGGGCCCTTCAGCTTGCACCACACGACGGGTGATTAAGCGCCATATTGCCCATATATATATATCACCCGTTCTAACTTGCAAAAATCAATAAATTATTAGTTATATAAAGCCTACCCAAAAAGTCCTCTGGTTTCCAGCAGTTCACAATTTCACGTCAAGTCCACCATTAGTCAGCTCGACGTCCATGTAGTTCATCCACCACCAATGGTTTCATTGCAAGAAAGAAGCCTGGGCATAGCACAGAATCACTTGCAAGGCGCGAGACACGGAAGTAATTTAACGCTAAACGCGCTGGACGCGAATAATCTATAAAAGCTTCTTGTATGTATTTGTAATGGATGCGCTCTCTCAGCCTATGACCTCAGAGCCTTCTCAGCATCGTCAGGAACTCGTTGAGCGTCTTGATATTTTGAGGACAAACAGAAGTCTTTGTGATGTAACCATCACAGTGAAGGGAAAAGAGTTCAAAGCTCACAATGGTATTTTAGCTGCAGCAAGTCCGTTCTTTCTAAATCTTTTCACAAGCAACATGATAGAAAGCCAGGAAAAATTGATCAAAATCCAACTTGAAGAGGCAACTGTCGCTGTTATGGAAGACGTGCTAAAGTATATTTACACCGGAAATGTTTCAGTTGCCGAAGAAAGAGCCCACAACCTTATTGCAACAGCAGATTACCTTCTTCTGCCAGGCCTTAAAACAATGGTCGATAACACATTGAAGGAGACTGTGACTATTGAAAATTGTATTTTCAATTATTATTTTGCAGAGAAATATCGGTGTGTGGAACTGAAGGAAAAATCGCAGCAGGTGATCAACTCAAATTTCACTGTTATCATGGAAACGGAAGATTTTCTTAACCTTGATGTGAAGCAAGTGATGGAATGGGTGTCTAGTGATGACATCACTGTGGGTGCTGAGGAAGATGTGTTCAAGGGAATTGTCAAGTGGGTGTCACACAACAAGAGTGAACGAGAAGAAACCCTCCCTGAATTGTTGCATCAGGTCCGATTGACATCACTATCACATGACTTTGTATTAGATGAATTAGACACAGAGGAATTGGTCACTAAAAATGCGAAACTTGGCTTGAATTTTGTGTTAGATGCCACAAGATTACTACTCAGTGTGGCTGATGGGCAGAAGTCTATTCAACAGCCAAGGAAATGCCTGGAGGAATACATGAATGGCATTTTTGTCTGCGGAGGAAGGAAGGCATTCTGTTACTTTCCACAACAAAATCTGTGGTACGGGCTGGCGGACTCGCCTTTTCAACATCAAAGTCACGCTCTCATTCAGTACAAGAGTAGAATTTTTGTCTTTGATAGTCAATCCCATAAGCTGGGTGAGTCAGTGGCAATGGAACACTACATACCAGCTTCCAACTCCTGGGGGGCTATTCAATGTAATGCCGTTCAGTCTAACTTAACTAGCTGCACAGTTTTAAAGGGTTTCATGTATGCAATCCCTCTTTTCACTACCGAGGCACAGATCTACAGATATGATGCAGAAACCAACTGTTGGGATGTGGTGATCACCCCACCCATGAAGCAGGAGAACGGTTGTCTTGTGACTGATGAACAGTATATGTACATAATAGGGGGAAAAAGAGATAGAAATGTCTTGTCAACAACATCAAGATTTGATCCCAGTAATAATGAGTTGAAGAAAGTTGCAGCTCTCAGTGACAGAAGATACAGTGCTTTTGGTGCAGCTATGAAAGGCAAGGTTTACATTGCCGGTGGACTACAGGATTCTAATGTTGTCCTCAGCTCCTGTGAAGCATACAATCCCTCAACGGATGAGTGGCAGCTGATGCCCAGACTCAACGTACCTCGATTTGGTGCTAGCATGGTGTGCTTTGAAGGAAGGCTGTATGTCTTGGGTGGAGTCATTTACAAGCAGCAATCAACAAATAGCAGGTCCACGTCAGTAGACCCTGTAAGAGAGTTGTCAGTTGAAGAGTTTCATTCAGAGGGGAACAACTGGACAAAAAAGTTGGCTATACCAGCTAATATGTCTCAAACTTCAGTGGATGAAAGCAAACTGAAGTTCCAGGCTTGTTTTGCAAGACTTAACAAAAGAGTGATTAACAAACTCGATCCATTGAAGTAACTGATGGGGTGTCAGGTTTCAGGAACCTGAGGTTCGTTAAATATGTGAAACTCTGCAAGTGAAAGCTGGCTTGACAATTTAAAAAGGGCTGATACAATAACTGACCCAAATGACTTTTCAGATCACCTTTTGTTGTTTTAGCTCAGATTCAATGGATTTTATGTGTTTATTATTCCACTATTATGTCATTTCACCAAATAAGGTCAAGAGAACGCGCAAAATATGAGACCGTAATACACTGTAGTGTCCCGGTTTGACCGGTTTACAACAGAGCGAATACGGACGGAAAAGGCAGAAAAAAGGAGCAACAATGTCCGGACTGGACGAAGAATAGTTTTTGAAACGATGCAGACTCGAAAACAAGTTTCACTTGTCATTTATCTTTTCATTTTATCTAATCAAATTAAAGACATTTAACTGGCTTTCTGTGTTGTTTACATCATTCGTACGCGCCATATACCGATGGACAGTTGATGCCGGGTGCATTTGAAAACTGTTACCAAAACAGAGAAGCCAAAATAACAAAATCTTCTTGTAGTGGAATAATAAATCTCTTATTCGATGGTTTTACATATAATACTCGCGGACATTTTGCTCATTGCTCGTATTTTTCCTCGCCCCTTCGGGGCTCGGAAAAATACTACGCAACTCGCAAAATATCCGCGCGTATTATATGTAAAACCATCGAATAAGATATATATATTCTTGAATTCCTTCAGGAAATATTGCTCCAATGTTTTATCTGCTGCATAATCTTGCAACAATCTTCGTAGTTCTTGCCAACTTCCTTTTAATACAGTTATTGAAGGATCGTCAGGGATCCTGCACAGACCTTGAAAGATCTTACTATTCTGATCCTTTTGGATTTAGATTCTTGAGTTTTATAAAAATAACACTAGGACTAATTTACTGGTATATAATGAATAATTTTTCTTATCTTTTCATTTCCTAACTGATATTTCAGATTGTAGGTTAATAAGCTTTTTAGATTTAGTTTAGAGCTTAGCTTTATTTTATTTTAGAGGACCCCACTGATAAAAGTGCAAAATTACAATAGAGGGTTCTGACGGCAGCCCAAGATATAACAATATATAGTCTCTTGTATACATCCACATTATTTTGTGACATTGTTATTAAATGATCTTAGTATAAGTCCCGAAAACACATATTAGTTCAGTTTGCGTTTCTTCGGGCAAACAATAAGTTGCTTTTTACTCTCAGTATTTGAAGTTAGTTTTTGTCAAGAACTGGCAAGCAGGACTGTTATATCAGTCATTTGATTCTTAACTATAGTTTAACATTTAAGTTTCTGATTGTATTTTTGATAAGGTTTTTAGTAAATCGCTTTCTTTTTACTTTGAACACGTGGCATCGGTTTTATGGTTCAAGCCTGTGAGTAGATTTCTTTGCAATTAGTTATAAATAATTATACGGATTTGTTTATGATATAATAATAGGTGGCTTTTTTTTAAGGGGTCTGGTAGTGGTTTTAAGCCTACCTCACTGATTGATCTCATTTGATTGTAATCTGAAACTTGATTAAATTAATTAAATAATAAATGTTAGCTGCATTTATTTAGTTTTCTTGTCTTGTGTTTTCATTCATTACTTTGTGGTCATGTAATTCCTTGAGTATTTGATGATTTTGCATGTTGGAATCACTTTGGAGCTTGGTACTTTACTACATGGAGTGATCAGAACATTAGACATTATCTCAGGTTTTAGCTTGGTTTCTTACTTTGGATTATTGATTTCGGTTTACAATGTACGATAGGATCTTGGAGTGATGAAAAACCTTGCATCTTCTTAAGACTGTTGTCCGTAACGTACCTCCCCACTTTACATACCAGCTCTGTGGGCTTCGAGCATTGACCACTAAAGGGTAATATTCTGTCAAAATTACCTAATGCTGGACTTTGACTGTTCCTGTTTGGACATATAAATGCAAAGGGATCAATAATAAATTAATATTATCTTTTTGGTATACACCTTAATATTATTATCGTAGGTTTACATGTTTTCTTTTTTTTTTTCGCAGAACTATGATTAATTTTCACAAGATATAACTCTCACATCTGAAATATTGTAACAGTTTACTTTTCCCTTTTTTTTCTTGACATTCTTGACCCCAGAGCCGCTCGGCTTTGCTTAGGTCATGCTCCATGCGCAAAAGGGAAGAGCTCTGGAGTCAAGAATGGGATAGATGCTCCGATTTCGACTGGAACCGATGGCATGTGACGGCTTTTACGTCACCGTTTACAAAAGTCTCCGTTTTCACGGGTCCACGCTAGAAACGAAGCGTTTTCAGATGTCTCCACTTTTGAAACCGTTTCCGAAAGTTTTCAGTTTTCAGGCGTTTCAAAAAGTATGCTTTTTCAAACGAAAACACATCAGTGTGGATGGGGCCTGAGCTGTCAATCCACATACAAATACACACGCCGTTCGCGGTAGACCCACACTAACTGGAAAAACTAACATGCATATGTTGAGTGTTTTTTGGAACGGGTCGGCGCGCGAACTCAAAGAAAAAGGAAAGAAATTGAAGAAACATTCAATGATATCAAATGGACTAAATGGGCAACCAGAATGTGAAGAAACTACGGGTAGAATGGACAAACGTTTGAGCACAGGCATTTGCAAAAACGTTAACATTTTAAGGATTTGTTGTACAGCTGGTGATTAATGTAAGAATACTGATGTCTACGTTCGAAAGGGAGAGAAACAAGAAGCTGCCAGTGACTATGTTGTGTTGACTAAAAGGGACAGATTATCAACAAAGGAAAATGAAAAGTAATTACTCTACTTTCGTACCTCTTATGGTAAATATAGTGATTATTTTATTGTTTTTATTTTGTTCGGAAAAGTAAGCGTCCAAATACTCGGAATTTTTTTGGGCGTTATCCTTTTCATGTGACCGTTTAATTTGGCATGTTCCACATGTGCGATGTTCGCGATTGTGCATCATCAGCAACATCTGAAAACTATGCAGGCAACTGTACGTAGTTTACCAAAGGAAAACGGTGTTCCAATGAAAATAAACGTAATTCAATTTAGATCTCGTGAAGCGAATTTTACTTTTGGTAAAATCATGTTGGATTTCACGGGTGTGTGTTTCGACGCGATTCTTGCGCCCGTGCGCCCACTGTAGAACTCAGTGAAAAAGCCCGGAAAATAAGGGTATTTGTGTGGAAAGGTATATTCGCAAAAATACTCCTTTGTCGTCAAAAACTTCATCGTTATCTTAGATGCACAAATGATTACTTGTATACCCAAAAATTGAGGATATCTAAGCCAATAGCAGGGAGTTCAATATAACCGAGTTCGAGGTTAGCGGAGTCCTACCACATGCTAATCTCAAGATCATTAGTTGTCCCTTTCTCTTCATAGGACGGATTCGCACGCTGATCTAAAGCTGTTTTTCGCCAAGAAAATTCTTGTTCCGGAAATGGTTATATTACGTGCTCGGAGTAAGGCGGGAGGGAGCGGGGGGTGGGGGGTACTCCTCTATATAAGCTATACGGTATGCCTGATCCCTAAGGGTATGGTTTTTGTCTGCCGTTTTGGTCTGAAGTACGGTACAGATCCTAACCATTTTAATTTTGGTTTGAAAGTCGGAAAATAGGAATGGATTTTACAGAAATGGGTATTTATGGATTCTATAAACCAGGTCTGAATTTAAGAAGCCATGTCTTTAAAAGGGGACCAGAAAACTACATATCTTGGTCTGAAATAGGTCAGGGTTTGGAGAGAAGAGTCGCACTTCCTCACCAAAGAGCAGAGTACTCTCCCAACCCCAAGCCGGGCCTATAAAAATATTTACTCATAGGCGATATGTCGATGCAGATTACGAAGATCAAAATAAATATGACTAAGGATGGAGCATTCTCAGGCTGGAGCGTACCCAAAGAGTTTTCACTCAGACATAAGGTATTACCCTTGTAAAGCCAACAACCACTCGTTCCCAGGCCTTTATAGGAGCCTACTGTGTTTGCTCACAAGGGGTGATGGGATGCTTCAACCGCGGAGGATACTTCCGGCTTTCGCTTTCAAAATGGAGGCACTCTCTCAGCCTATGCCACCAGACGCTTCCCAACATTGTCGGGAAATCACTCAACGTCTTGATATTCTGCGAACATACGAAAGTTTGTGCGATGTAACGATCGTTGCGAAAAGCAAAGAGTTCAAAGCTCACAAAGCTGTTCTAGCTGCAGCAAGCCCGTTCTTTCTTACCCTTCTAATAAGCGACATGAAAGAAAGCAAAGAACAACTGATCAAAATAGAGCTTGAAGAGGCAACTGCGGCTGTTATGGAAGACGTGCTGAAGTATGTTTACACTGGAAATGTTTTGGTAACCGAAGGAAGAGCCCACAATCTGATTGCTACAGCAGATTATCTTCTCTTACCAGGCTTAAAATCAACGGCAGGTAATTTCCAGGGGGAAGTTTTAGCAGTTGAGAATTGTATTTTCAATTATTATTTCGCTGAGAAATATCAGTGTGTGGAACTAAAGGAAAAATCCCGCCAGATTATCAACTCAAATTTCATTGTTGTCATGGAAACAGAAGATTTCCTGAAGCTCAACATGAAGCAAGTGATGGAATGGGTGTCTAGTGATGACATCACTGTGAGTGCTGAGGAAGAAGTGTTCAAGGGAATTGTCAAGTGGGTGTCACACAACAAGAGTGAACGAGAAGAAGCCTTCCCTGAATTGTTGCATCAGGTCCGTCTAACCTCTCTGTCATGTGACTTTGTACTAAATGATTTACCAAAAGAAGAGCTAATATTAAGAAACACTGAATTTGGTTTGAATTTTGTGGTTGATGCTATGAAATTAATGCAGAATGCTACTGATGGACAGGTTAATCAACAGCCAAGGAAATGTCTAGAGGCACATCTGAATGGCATTTTTGTCTGCGGAGGGAGAAAGGCACTGTGTTACTTTCCACAGCAAAACCTGTGGTACCAGCTTGCTGACAAACTGTTTGATGATCAAGGTTATTCTCCCACCCAGTGCAAGGGTAACATTTACATGCCAGGTTACATATGTGGGGAGTCCAAATGGCAGTGGGTAATGCAATACTATGTACCAACCAGTAATTCCTGGGGGGCAGTCCAAAGTGACACAAATTTGAGCAGTCTTACCTGCTGCACAGTTTGCAAGGGTTACCTTTATGCAATTTGTTTAAATACTTTTTCTGAAGGAAAGATCTTCAGATATGATGCAGAAACAAACTGTTGGAATAAAATTTTGGACCCACCCAAAAAACCGTGGTACTCTTGCATTGTGACTGATGAGCAATACCTGTACATAATAGGTGGTACTCTGTTAAATGATGCTATAGCAACAACAACAAGATTTGATTTCAACAACAGCAAGTGGGAAGAAGTTGCAGACTTAAATCATCCAAGGATAAGTGCATTTGGTGCCACCATGAAGGGCAAGGTTTACATAGCAGGTGGAAGACATGGTTTGAGAGATTCATTAAGCTCATGTGAAGTATACACTCCTGCAACCAATGAATGGCAGTTAATGCCCAGTCTGAAGGTACCCCGAAGGAATGCAAACATGGTGTGGTGTGAAAGAAAGCTGTATGTTCTGGGTGGCGAGACAGCAGAGGGCCAGACAGAGAGAGATTCTCAAGACTATTAACAGTTGAGGAGTTTGATTCAGACCGGAATGAGTGGGTAGAGAAATCAGTTATACCAGTTAACAGCTTTGAAACTAAAGAGGAAAAGGAGAAAGGTAACAGATTTCAGGCTTGTTTTGCAAGGCTCTGCAAAGAAGTGATCGACAAACTCCCTCCCCTATTTAATTCAGTAGCTTGAAGCCATTGAATTAAATAGGGCACCAGCTTTAAGGATAAAAAGTGTGAAAACTCTTGTTCTTACATGTAAGTATACCAGGATTAAGAGCACTGGTGGAATTCTGTAGGAATGTTATGCAAGAAAATTGGCTTATTATACAAATGGACGTTAGATTCATTTGATGGTAAAAGAAGAAATTTCCAGTAAAAGAAACTGAATTTAATTTGATGCAAAATCGAACACCAATATTTCTTTTGGCTTAAAGGTCAGGATATGTGAAAAAAATCAAAAATAAACAAACATAAAATAATATACAGTCAACTCTCTCATAGCGACCACTTCTTGTAAGTGACCACTTCGTAAACAATCGTTTTGTTCCTCAGTCAAATACTAGCTGTTTCAGGAGCTCTCTGGTAAGCAACCACCACTCAAATTTTTCAAGGGACCATGACCACTTTTTAGGCCAGAAATTACACATATTGTTTTGGTTTTCTGTTTCTGGTAAGCGACCACCCAACATAATCATGTGATCGTTAGTAAGTGATTACTCAGAAGTGGTAAAAGTTTAATGTTTAATAATGCTTTTCCGGACTGCTTCCAGATAATAACAGTTTACAGACAGAGAAGATGGCTATGATTAGATCTGTAGGTAAATGAATAATTGTTTCAGTCATCTGTATCAAAATGTTTAACAAAGTTTCTTCAGAAGAATGAATAGATGTGAAAAAAATAAGTAAAGTAGTTATTGACCACATTCCTGTCGCACTAATGTTTAACAGTTTATAATCCTTTATCTAGGTCCTTTGAACTTGGAATTCTCTTCAACACATATAACAGGTTCATCTAGTTTCCCTACCTGAAAGAAATAAATGTACAAATTTTTATCGAAGTAAATAATAATTATTATTCTGACTTGTTCATGCAACACACATGCAGCCCCTTTTTATTTTTCATTGTGTTTTCAGGTGACATCTTTATAAAAGCCTGATGGTTTTTTGAGGTCTCCTCTCCATATCTTTATTGCTCCTTTTGTATCACATTATTGTGTTTTATGGCAGAGAAAAAGTAAATAATTTTAAATAAATAAATATATAAATCAATCAATCAATCAATCAATCAATCAATCAATAAATAAATAAAAAATAAAACTGTAGTACAAACCAAACCAGTTGCAACTTTCCAGTACAGTCTCAACAGTGGACAGTTATAAGGTTGTATTTGCAAGCTAGTTTTAAACCTAGTTTAATTTGTCATTTGCAAGAATATTGTAAAATATTATTTGGTTACGTTCAAGTTATTAAAATCTATTGTTCGATGCAAGTACTGCCTTATAAATTCTGTTCATCCTGGGGATTTCTGCTGTATAGATCCCGGCCTTCCCACAGCCAGCGAGTATTCCCCCTAGGTTGAGAAGCGTTTCCTAGAGGTGAGAGAGTTCTGTCCTGATAGCCTAAAAACTTACCATCACATTATGCACAAAAAAGTTTTAATTATTGATTTTTAGTGATCAAATGGAGGAACTATAGAATGCAGGGTCACTAATTTACCATATACCAATGTGTGGCTCACTGAAGTGTTGGGTCTGTGTATTTGGTGGCTTGTTTGGCTCGGCAGTGGAACAAAGAACAAGGAATAATAATATTTATTGATAGCTAGCTTTTGATTGATAGATAAGCTTTTTGAGCATCATTCTGGCTTTGTAGGACCTGTTTACAAGGAGGGAGGGTAATCCTAGTGCTAGGGTTACCCTAGCAAGAGAGTAACCCTAGGACTAACACATTTTTCTCAATTTTAATGTGATGTGTTTACAAGACAGATAAGGCTACCCTGGCGCCAGGGTAACCCTACCTGACTTGTAAACGCTCTGCTAGGGATAACTCACATACCTGGGACAACTTTCTACTTGTTTCCAGACCTTTTGAAAAATTGAAAAGAGCGCTCGAAATAGCGGAAGGAGAGAAACCTGGCTTTCAGTACTGCCGTTTTTACTTTCCTTTTACTCACAGGAGCCGGAAATCTTTCTGAAGGGAGTCAATGGGGTATTCTCGGTTTTGACGTGACGTCACCAAATTCTAGAATTCAAAACTGGGAGGCCTACAAAATTTTTACCTTCATTCAAGGAAAGATTACCTAAAAATATGTCTGTTCACAATTTCTTAGCTCGATGTCGTGCTTCTTTTTGAAAATAGAACAGTTTCAATTTCCGAGTTTCCATCGTGCGTGACATAAGGAGGACGGCCGTGACAGAGCTTTTCCGTATCTTAAAAATGACTCTTCGGGTGATTTTCAGCATTCTAAACAATTTAAGTTTGAGGAAAAAATATTAATCTAAACATTCGAAAATTCACAAGGGCAAACAAACCTCTTTTCTGGCAAAAGTGAACTCCAGATGTTTTTTCATATTTCTGGCCGCCATGTTTGTGCCCCTCAGAGGGACACAAACATGGCGTCTCGGTCCATACTAAGCTCTATAAATTTATGTGGAACATTTTGTCAAATAACTCGAGTACAGAATGCCGCACAGACCTGACACTTAGACAGATGCCTTATTTATTTATCCTCTATACCATGTCAATTTCTTGACTTCATTCATGGAATGGTTTCGATTTTTTTTCTCAATGGCGTGACAGTGAAAACCGAGAATAAAGGGTGACTTGCTAACAAACTAGCAACTGATTACCGTATTAAAGAAAGTCAATTTTGTAGCATATTTGAACAAAGAAACAAACAGGTTAATGATTCTAGGAAGAATTGTTATATTTTTGACAAAGAAATCTTGAATTTAATTTACTTTGACCTCTGATTTAAAACCTGTTCTGACTATCTGTACCGTTTGTTTCAGATTTCACCCATTGCGTGACTTACTGTGTGACAAGTGCTGTACTTGCACTCTATCTGCGGTGTTATTGTTTAGGTGCCAGACTGCCACCCAATGGCTTCTATTAGTGCTCTTGTCACTTTCTTTTGTAATTGGGAAATAAAAAAGTAGCTTCTGTCTGGAACAATAATGTACACTTAATGTATGGTCCCGAGGGAAACAGTTAGTTTTGTTTTCCTGAGAGTCCTGATGAAACATCAGGACTCGGGGGAAAACAAAACTAACTAGTTTCCCGAGGGACCATACATTAAGTGCTTTGTTATATATTTAGACTTTCCCTTCAACAATCACAACAAACAAACAAACAACTGAGAGGGCAACAACTGCAGAATTGCATCCCAGTCGGGATACATTTGTATTTGATCAGGGGCAGGTGACCAAGAATCAACCAGTCACACAGTGCTTGTTTTTTTTGAGCGAAAGTCTAGGTATATAACAAGGATAATTATCCACCTATAAAAAAATTTAATTCAATTTGTTGTTATCACTAAGGATGGTTGTCCAGCTTCTAATTCAGTTAGCCCATTATGGTTATTCTAGACAGCCATGTACTCATTTTTATTTCATTTATCCTAATTTTGTAACATAATTCATTAATTTGGGTACAAATAAAGTTGTTGTTGCATTGTGATGATTACCCGAAATCGTTCAAAATCATCGTCTGATGATGATGTCATCTCTCGTGACAGGATTATGAGATGTAATATATTAATGTTCTTGTTCTATTAACTGACTTATCTCTTGCTTAACTGTTTACTAACTAAATCGATTTTTTAACAGTTTACTTACTGAACAAATTTTTTTTAACTGTTCATAGACTAGAGCTACACCCCATTGACACCCTCGGATCTTTCCACAAGCCAATTTTACAATTCTCTACGATTTTCCCAAGCTTTAGCTCGCTTCGCTTTTGTAGTATAAGTTGATTGCACGTTACATCATGGCGGCCATGTTGGTTGTTTATAGGAGCGATAAGATTTTTCTCCTGTCCATTTTTAATTATGCAAACTATGTGACTATTGTTTTGACACTAAAATGGCGGCGATGCAATCAGCCTACTGTAAATAAATAAATAACTTTAATAGTAACATCCTCGTGAGGTTTTTCAGGAACTATTTACAAACTATTTCCAATTTATAAAAGCAAAAATGACAATAAAAACTCGAAATCACAATTTATGCTGGTATTTTATTAAAATTTAAAGCTTATGAAGGAAATGTCTGCCTCAATAGTGTGTCTTTCAGGGTGCGTTTGAAAGATGCCAATGAGGCACTTTGCCTAAGTTCATTATGTAAGTTATTCCATATGTAGGCCCCTCTATAGGAAAATGTGCCCTGGCCTATAGCCGTTCTGTATAGCGGAATCTGCAAAGAGTTCCGTGTACGAGTGTTACGAGTATGTATATTTGAGCGCTTGGTAAACTTGCTCGTTAAGTATTGAGGCGCAAGATCGTTCTGACATTTAAAGGTCAAAACGGAGTCTCTATAGAATAATTGTTCTTTAACAGGAAGCCAGTTTAGCTCTTGAAGCAAAGGTGTTACGTGGTCAAACTTCCTAGAGTTTGTTACGATCTTGCTGGCAAAATTCTGAATAGATTGTAATCTGTTTATATTCTGGAGTGTAGTATTAGACCATACAGACGAGCAGTAAAGCATCTTGCTAAAAACTAATGATGTTATTAACAACTCTAGTGTTTCCTTGTCGAAGCTCCTTTTGACTCTATTTATTTGGCAGAGCTTTGCGAAACAAGATGACACTACACATGAAATATGGTGATCGTAGGTCAGATGGGGGTCAAGAAAGACTCCCAAGTCCTTGGCAGAGTCTGTTGGCTTCAGTGTTTTACCTAAGAATAGCACTCTAGGGTCTTCTGGTAACCTGCTTAACATCTGTCTGGTACCGAGGAAAAGGAGTTTAGTTTTATCGGGATTGATAAGTAGATGGTTCTCACAGCACCATTGAGCTACACTGTGAAGGTCTTGTTCGAGCTTTTCAATGGCAGCATCAACCTCAACGAGAGGAAATGACATGAATACCTTTGAGTCATCCACATACGATTCTAGGTTGCAAAACGTCGGTGACGTGGGTAAATCGTTGAGATAAATGCAGAACAACAATGGTGATAGAATTGCGCCTTGAGGAACTCCGTGAGTTATAGGTAGAGTGTCAGAGTAGGTGGAGCCAATTCTCACCTATTGCCTGCGACCAGTTAAATAGCTCTTGAACCATTTGACAGTAGAGGGTGAGGCTCCTAAGATGGAGAGTTTGTGGAGCAACCTTGCATGGTCTATACTGTCGAAGGCTTTGGATAGATCTAATAGTACTAGTGCTGTTATCTGCTTTTTATCCATTGCTTCGAGTATCTTATCCGTGAGCAGGATGTTTAAGGTCTCTGTAGAATGAGCTTTTTTATTGCCGCTTTGGTGTGAGGTAAGGCGATTGTTTTTCGTGAGATAGGCGCTGAACTGATTCAAAACAATCCTTTCGAGGACCTTTGAAGCTACGGCTAGCAGAGATAACGGCCTGTTGTTGGCAGCTTTTTCATGGTCACCGTCTTTAAGAATCGGAATCACCTCAGCCTCTTTCCAGTTGTCAGGAAATGAGCTAGTAAGGATAGAACAATTGATGATGTCAGTAAGAGGGCCCAGTATGACAGGGAGACAGTCTTTTAGTACACGAGCGCTGATCTTATCCGGTCCCGGAGATTTATTGATTGGGAGAGATGTTACAATTCGGCGAACCTCTTCAACTGACACTGTCCTTAAATTGAATAATTCCATAGAGGTAGTATCTATGCCAGTTTCGGATGAAAAATCTCGGACTATGATGTTATGTTCTTCCCTCAGGCGCTGTACTGCGTCAGCGGCATTTAAGCCGACTTTAGCAAAAAACTGATTGAATTCCTTGGTTAAGACTGTCACATCCTTTGTAAAGGCTGGTCTCTGCTTATCTTTGGAGGGGATGGCGCGATTAATAATTTTCCAGAGTGAGCCAGAGTTGTTTTTATTAGCTGTGACCTCTTCAAAGGTGTGATCTCTTTCAGCTTCTTGTAGCTTTTTCTTGACCAAGTCCCGGGAATGTTTGAAATTTATCCACTCGGTGTCTTGGCGGGACTGTATGAATTGCTTCAGGAGGAGATCTCGCGATCTCATGAGATCCTTGATTTCCTGGTTCACAAAAGGGCACGGTCTACTCCGAAGTTTAATTTGTTTCACGGGAGCGTGTAAGCTCAGGACAGACTGCAAAGTGTCATTTAAAATATTGAGCTTAGAGTCTACATCGGTTTGATCGAAGATAGTGAGCAGGGAATCCGCTTCATTAGCTAGATCCATGACAAGAGATCTGCATTATACTTCTTGTAACTTCGAGTGGTTATGTACTGAGGAGTAGTCTTGGGTTTCTTCAACCTTGAGCTTGACAAAGACAATTGAATGGTCACTTATTGGTCGATGTATTACACCGCTGTCTTGCACTGAATTGTTGGAGGAGACTTGGATAACGTCGAGCAGGGATTGAGTGGTCGATGTTATCCTGGTTGGTTTTGTAATGAGTTGTTTCAGGTTCATATCCGTATAGAATTTCTCCAGAGCTTCGAATTCAGGGCCTGTTTTCTTGAGGCCATCGCAGTTTAGATCGCCTATGATTGTGATCGGTTTGTCAAACAGCAAGGCTTGAATATAGCTGGGCTTAAGTACTTCTTCGAAGGAACTCAGAGGAGAGTCGTCGGGGCGATATGTCACGCAAATTATAGTTGATTTTAGTTTCTTGCATTGGACATTTATCCAAAGCTGATGGAAATTTCGCTCGGATATCGATGACAACTCCTTCAGTACAGATGATTTGAGATCTTTGCGGACATAGGCACCTACTCCGCCGCCTCCTTTGTGAAGTCGATCTAACCTGTGTAATTTGTAACCCTCGATTTGTATCTCTGCTGAAGTGACGGTGGTATTGAGCCATGTTTCAGAGATTGTAATGATGTCGCTTTTCCTTTCAGATGCAAGTTGTCGTAGCTCAAGCAACTGAGCGCGATTTTTTAGCGATCTAATATTCAAATGAAGGATTTCAAGCCCACCGGGCGCTTTGGAAGGTTGTTTGTTTTCTTTAACGCACTTTACTGAGCATAGGTTATGCAAATTAACTCCTCTCTCGCCAGGTTTTGTGTTGTCAGGTTTCCACTGAACATGAGAGATTGCAATATTATGTTTACGGTTTCGGACGGCCTGACCAGAGCGAACTCCTCGTGTTCTCAATATTCCATTGTTTTTCAGCAAATGGAAGGTTTCGTCTGGGATTTTAAATTGCCGTAACCGCAGTTGTAGTAGCTCAGATCTTGAATATTTAATAGCGTTTGAAGCGCGATTATTCAAATTTCGGGAGCTGTTATCCGATGGCTGCAGATGGTTTATTTGAGAGTTTTCCAGCCTTTCAGGTCCCGGGGTGCATTGAATATCCATGTGGATCGTGAGGTCAATCCAGAATAAACGACCAGGAAGTATGAGCGCTGTGCTTCCATGTTTGCTGAGTTTTGTAATCGAGTAGTTGATTGCATGGACTGAAGACTCGATGTGCTTCAATGACGGCCTGAAAAGTGGGCCAGGAAAAGGAGGAAAATTCCGAGTACCAAGCGCATTGGATTCCCCATTGATACTCAATAGGTAGCAGAAGTTCTTATTGCTTTGCAACTTGGTAATGGGAGACTGAGACCTTGGGATAAGTTGATTAAAGACCCCAATTAGGCAGAGCAAATTCCAAAAGCGTGCTGCCATCTTGGCGCATTACATTATAGCCTGTACTGTATAGTTATATAATACTGTATACTGTATAGTTGACTCGAGTGATGGGTTAACCCTAATGAGAAATTTTGCTGGTAAACCCAGGGTACCTTAATTTGTAACCCAAGCACAAGGGTAACTGTCCCTCCTAATTGTGTACAGGCCGTTATATATGTCCTGCTTGCACTACACGGTAGGTTTAATATTACACGCCATATCCCGTTCTGTTGGGTTTGCACAAATAATTCGACGCGGTTGGGTTGTTAACACTCTATTCTCATGTATCTCTGCATTTACTTGTTTACAGCATCATGGCGAGCGATTTCACAACATTGTCACTACCGGTGAAAACTAAAGAAAATAAAGGACAATACAAAATAAACTTAAAGAAAAGGCGAAAGACAAACTAAAGGTGCAAAGAAACTTACATTTTGTGCGGATTTAAACGACGACTTGCTTATAAACTGCGAAGATTCTCAACACACATTCAAGCACGTGCTTCGCTGAAAACTCACTAAGATCACATGATCAAAATACTCGCTACTTTATGTTACGGTCACGAAATGTGAAATAAAAATAAAACGTAAACAAAGTCAAGTCCAAGTTTGTTCATTTTGAAACTAAACATTCCGCCCGCCTTGGGACGATCCGACTTAGGACGCCCAACGTCTCTAGTTCACAGTTAAAGCTTTAGCACTATCAAGGTCATTTTCCAGAAGGCAAAGCTTCTGGATCGGCCGAATATAGACAGAGTCTTTAGTCTTGACCTTAACCGTCCTCACCATCCCGTCAGAGCCAGGGTAGACCTCCAGAACTCGGCCCAGACTCCAATACCCTCTAGGTGCACTGTCATCCATCAACAAAACCAAGGCGTTTGGCTTCAGGTTAGGTAGGGCTCTGTGCTATTTCCCTCGAACTTGCAGTGTCGGCAAATATTCGCGCAACCACCTCTTCCAAAACAGGTCGGCAAGGAATTGAACTTGCTTCCATTTCCTTCTGTACTGGTCCGCCGGTTGAAACACACCTGGAGGAAGGCAGATTGTTTTCCTTTGCATCAGGAAGTGGGCAGGCGTGAGTGGCTGGAGGTCATTCGGGTCATCAGAATTAGCTGTCAGAGCCCGACCATTTAGTACTCGCTCAACTTCCGTCAGAAGGGTTTGGAGGACCGGCTCAGAGACCATTTGGGTTCCAAGGATTGCCTTCAGGACAGTCTTAGCACTGCGCACAAGACGTTCCCAAATTCCTGACATGCTAGAGGCAGTTGGCGGCTGGAAAATCCACTTGCATCCACGCTGAAGTAGCTCACGGTCAATTTTCTGCTGATCCCACTGCTTGATCTCTTCTCTCAGTTCTCGTTCCGCTCCTACAAAGTTGGATCCTCTATCACATCTTAATTCTGAAACCTCTCCACGGCGATTGATGAATCTCCTTAGGCACATTATGAAGTCATCTGTGTTCATTGACTGGACTAATTCGAGGTGAACAGCACGAGTATTCAAACATGTGAACAGACAACACCAGCGCTTTGCTGTACCTCTGCCATGCTTCACTTGGAGGGGACCAAACAGATCCATTCCTGAGTACGAGAACGGAGGCTGGTAAGCCATCATGCGGCTTCTTGGAAGGGGTGCCATTTGCTGAACTATTTGTCTGGCATTCAACCTTTTACAACGAAGGCATCGCCCAAGGATGGAACGAACAAGAACTCTAATCTGAGGGATCCACAGCTTCTCACGCACCCTTGATATGAGGTGCTCGCGCCCCAAGTGGCCAATTGACTCATGAACATGGCGAACAATCACTGCTGTTATGGGATGGTCTCTCGGTAGAATTGCTTGGTTCCTAGCAGCATCAGCGACAGGTGGATTTACTATGCGGCCTTTAACTCTCAGAACGCCATGGTCATCAAGCATTGGGTCCAGGGCAACTATACTGCTGGACGGCCTCACTGCACCTTTGGCCTTTAGGTCTTTAATTTCTTGAGGATAGGCAGAAAGTTGAACGATTCTCGTGATGGCTATAGTAGCTGCATCATAATCTTCAAGGGTCAGGTGGCCTCTCTGGGTAGTCTTTTGATTGCGAAGAAAATGGACAAAGCGGATAAGCCAAGCAACCCGACGTCTTAGCCGGTTCCAATCAGAACAACTGTTCAATATGCGATCCATGACATCTTTGGCCGTTACACTCAGCGGGCTCAATGCAGAGGAGTCTGTCTGTTGAGCGACAGAATGGATGCTTACATCAACATGATTGGCGTGCGCTTCTTTCTTCAATTCTAAAGCTTCGTCCGGGACTTCCTTACAGTCTGCAGTGGGCCAGAGGGATTCTGGCTGCCAGAGAAATTCTGGTCCTCGTAACCAGCGTTGGTTAAATTTCAGATCTGAAGGGTTCAAGCCACGGGAGACATCATCAGCTGGGTTTAAGGCACCTGGTACATGATTCCAGTCATTAGGATGTGAGTTTTCTCTAATCTCTTTCACACGATTGGCGACATAGGTTTGGAATCGGCGCTTCTCATTCTTCAGGTAGTGAAGCACTATTTCGCTATCTGTCCAGTACTTAGTTTGCTGTATGGGCAGATCGAGCTCTTCTCTCAACATCTTGTTTAGGCGCGTGGCAAGGACAGCTGCTTGCAATTCAAGCCTTGGGATGCTAGTGAACTTGATGGGAGCATTTCTTGCCTTTCCCATGACAAACGAGCAATGGATGGAGTCATCTGGATCTACAATCCTCAGGTATGCTGATGCGCCATATCCAACTTCGGAGGCATCTGAGAAGACATGTAACTGAAGTCTGCATTTCTTCGGGTCCACTCCAGGAGGGAAGTAGTAGCGTGGGATACGGAGCTCGGACAAGGAGGGCAGCTGTGTGGTCCAAGATCTCCATCTCTTTAAGAAGTGTTCTTCCAATGGCTGGTCCCAGTCTAGCTTTGCCTTCCATATGTCCTGTATAAGAGCTCTTGCTGTGAGTGCTACGGGCGCAGCAAATCCGAGTGGGTCGTACAATGAACAGACAGCAGACAGGATTCCACGCTTTGTCTCAGGACGGTTCAGGTTCTTGATCTCGAACCCCAGTTCATCAGTCTCGACAAACCAACGAACACCCAGTGCCCTCTCCACCGGCAATTCATCTAGCCTTAGGTCCAGGTTTGGTGTAGCTCTTCTTTGGACAGGAATCGAGGACAAAACTTCTTTGCTGTTGGACATGAACTTCGTTAGGCGAAAACCACCATGATCTAACATTTCGGCGAGGTCTGTTGCCATTCTGGTTGCTAAGGTGTTGCTGCTAAATGACGGTAGCGCGTCGTCAACATAGAAGTTCTTCTCAACAACTGCTGCAACTTCTGGACTGAATTTCTTTGAGTTATCAGTGGCAGTTCTCCTCAGGACAGAGTTGGCAACACATGGGGATGAAGTGGCCCCGAAGATGTGTACCTCCATAACATAAACGTCTGGATGCTGACTGTAGTCGTTAGTCCACCATAGGAAACGCAGAGCATCTTGATCTTCTTTGCGGACGCGCACCTGATGGAACATTGCCTCCACATCGGCAGCTAGGCCAACCTTCCCTTGGCGAAAACGTAGCAGTACTCCAACGAGGCTATTGGTCACGTCTGGGCCTTGGAGAAGACTTCTGTTAAGTGATGTGCCTTCATACTCTGCTGCAGCATCAAAGACTATGCGAAGTTTCCCAGGTTTGTTCGGGTTCATCACTGGATGATGGGGTAAGTACCAGGTGTGTGAGCTCTCTTTAGCTGCTTCTTCAGGGGTAAGCTTGCGGGCATATCCCTTTGATATGTACTCAGTCATAACTGCTCTGTACTTTGCAGCCATTTCCTCATTTCCTGGTTTTGTTAGCCGGCGCCTTAGCAGTTCGACTCGTTTTTCAGCCAGAGTACGGTTGTTTGGTAGTTGCGGCTGATCTTCTTTCCACAAGAGACCGACTTCATAATGGCCATCTACGATTCTTGTTGTGTCCTCAAGAATTTTTAAGGCTCGCTTGTCCTCGATTGACAGTGGCTTATCATCTGACTTTGAGGCTCCGTAATCCTCAGTTTTCCAGAAGCGTTCCATCTGATCTTCCATGCCCACCGAAAGGAAGTTGACTGATGTTTTCCCTTTGTCGTCGCAAGTTAAAGGCCCTGCAATACTCCAGCCAAGCGGAAACCGGTAACCAAAAGGACCGTTGTTGTCTGGTGGGACCCTGACTTCATCTTGCAAATGGGCAGCAGGTACATTGCTTCCTATGATTATGGATACTCGCTTAATGTCAACTTCTGGGAATGTCAGGTCTTGCAGGTGTGGATACTTCGAAACGTCAACAGAATCCGGTAAAATCTGCCCTGACTGATTGAGATCTGGGAGTACGTAGGCTTCATTGACTTCAATACATCTACCGCACCCATCCACGGGACCGAGGGTGAATGACACCCGTTCACTTTCTATTGATTCCTCACTTCTCCTGATAGTCTTGATGCCAATTCGTTGCAAAGTTCCTTCCAGATTAAGCTGATCCGCAAGCTGACGATCAATAAGAGTGTCAGTGCAGCCATTATCTAGAAACCCGTACGTGGAGAGGGAATTGCCATCCTCAGCCGTGATAGTCACAGGAACCACATTTAACAGGACTCGACCTTGCGGGGCAAAAACCTCTGTCGTGCTCACTGAGGCCTGATGGATGTTGGTGGTTTGTGGTGCTGCACCAGATCCCATGCTTTGTTGCTGTGGAGGTACCGTAGCAGAACGGGAATTTGCTTGGTTGTGATTACTGCTTACGCCATTATTGGTTCTCGGCCGGAAACGACGTCCATTGCTGTTTTCCTTGTGTAAAAGTGTCAGATGATGCCCAGGACACTTGGAGCAGGCTGGGGGATCCGGACAAGTAGTACCACTATGGGTTGGGTTGTGACAACCACAGTTAAAGCAGAACCCGTAGGAGGCTGCATACTGTCGCCTTACTGCTACACGATCGCACTGCTTAATGATTGGGCAATCCTGCAGACGATGGGGTGTGGATTTGCAGATTGAGCATTTGATGTGATTTCCTGTCTCTGGGGGCCTTTCAGATTTAGCAGGTGGTACTGTGGAGTCCCTGGGAGGTTCTGGTGGCCTTTCAATTTTAGTTGATGAAATAGTAGAGTCCCTGGGAGGTGGTGGTTTCTTAATCCTGGATGAATTCCGGGTATCCTTGTCTTCACTATTCTCCCTCCTTTGCCTCTGTGGCCCAAAGATTGGGTCGTTTCTTATCGACGCTTGTCTCATAACAAATTTCGCGATATCCTGTGAGCGAGCGGACCTGCCACGATTTACGATCTCATAATTTTCAGTTTGCCACTTTGCAACAAGGTCGTTCGGAAGTCTGCTTACAATTCTCCTCAGGTTGGTAGCCACACTAGCCTCATGCTCAACATCACCTTTCAGGATCTTTGTCGCTGTGTTCAGCTTCTCAGCAAAGTTCAGTAAACTCACATTGTCCCCTGGGGCAAGCTTGGAACCAGATACCAAACCGTCAATGCAGGCTTGTGAAACTTGGATGGGTTTACCGAAACGATCCTCTAGAGTCTTTATGAGGTCTTTGTAGGAGCAGCCTCTGTTTCGTTCGATGACTTCCAGAGCTTCACCTTTCAGAAACTTTGGCAGGTACTCGATTCGCTGCGCGTCGGTTAGAAGTTCACTCTCAAGATGAGTGCGGGTCTGCTCTCGAAAGAAAGGGAAGTCGGCTGGATTCCCATTAAACTGTGTAGGCGTAATGCCATTTAGCAGTTGAACCTTCCACATGGCTGCAACGTGGTCCTTTGGGGTGGTCTCCTCTCTTCTGGTGTCTGGATCAGGCTTTGTCCTGGACTGAAATAAACCTTGAGGCGAGTGTTGTATGGGTGTATGGTTGGAGACATGCGGCACCTCCCTTTTAGACTCTTCTACAGTGGAGTAACTGGGCAAATGAACCGACTTGGAGGATGTTGGTATTTTATCAGAGGGGGTAGAGTGATCTACAGGTGAGATGCCCAAGGTTTTCTCTGTCTTACGTGGGGTTGACTTTGGAAGCTCTTGCCTTTCTGACTCGGAACCTTTGGGTGGACCTTCGCAGCTGTTGAGGTGTGTTTTCTCAATTTCGTCGACGGTCTCAAGCTGACCAGTGTCTTCATCATAGTCCCTTTCGATCTTCCAGTCCAGTTCGGCTAAAGCAGCCTCGTCCTCCAATCGCCTCAATTCCATTCGTGCCTTTTGCCTGGCCAGCTCAGCATCCTCTTCAGCTCTTCGTTTTGCTAGCTCCACTTTCTTCTTGGCCAGAAGCGCGGCTCTTAGCTTCTCTTTCTTACGAGATGATGCCTTAGAGGACACAGAGCTGCCTTGTGACTTCTCACTTTTGACAGAAATTTCATCGTCATGTTTGGGGGCTTCGTGATCCGTTCGCATTCGCTCTTCTTGCTCAAATAAGCTTATAACTGTCTCCTTTAGGGATCTGAACCTTTCCTCGACCTCTTGTAGACGTTTCCTCTGATTTATGCACGGAAGATACCTTGAATGAATTTCCTCAAAAGATTTCCAAGCACGAGTGACACTTTCTACCATTCGACCAGCAGATAGGACGTCCCAATTAGTGTAGAGACATGTACGTAATTGCTGAGTTTCAGTTGCAACATAGTCAGCGATTTTGTTCCAAGAAGATGCTAGTCTGTGCTGTTCACTTATTTCTCGCTGACGGATGACTTCACTAAAATCTATTTGAGTATTTGGAAGGGGATTTTGACGTAGTGAGTAACCAAAGGCTCCTCGAGCTAGCGGGGGCCTAAAGACCTCAGGAGGTAATGCAAAGGCAGCGGCCCCGATGTCAACAGGAAAATCTTCATTTGTGTTAGCCATTAGGTTTGTTCCAAGGCCCATTAAATTAATTTCCCCACCTGATTCAATCCGGCCAGTTCCTCGATCCTCAGTCCCGCGGTCCGGTCCACTAGTTTTCGACTCTCCAATGCCACCGCTCGAGGGGTCCATTACTTCTCGCAAAAGCCGAGCAAAACGGCAATGTCCTTCAAATCGTCGCCTTGCTAACCAAAAATTTTTCACAATGTTGGGTTTGCACAAATAATTCGACGCGGTTGGGTTGTTAACACTCTATTCTCATGTATCTCTGCATTTACTTGTTTACAGCATCATGGCGAGCGATTTCACAACATTGTCACTACCGGTGAAAACTAAAGAAAATAAAGGACAATACAAAATAAACTTAAAGAAAAGGCGAAAGACAAACTAAAGGTGCAAAGAAACTTACATTTTGTGCGGATTTAAACGACGACTTGCTTATAAACTGCGAAGATTCTCAACACACATTCAAGCACGTACTCACTAAGATCACATGATCAAAATACTCGCTACTTTATGTTACGGTCACGAAATGTGAAATAAAAATAAAACGTAAACAAAGTCAAGTCCAAGTTTGATCATTTTGAAACTAAACACGTTCCAACTTGCAAAAATCACGCATTACTAATAAAACCTACCCAAGGAGTCATCTGATTTCCAGCAGTTCACAATTTCACGTACGAATTCCACATACAAGTGCTCAAGTTCACAATCGGTGAGGACATTTCACTGTGTTCATCCGCCATAATGGTTTCAGAGCAAGAGCGAAACCTGGGAATAGCACAGTTGGGTTGTGGGATACAATGTCATTTGCTAGGTGCGATGGGAGCAAGATGGGAGCACAGGGTAAGGAGGGTTCATAATTATTTTATTTACGTTGATGGCGGGCTTTATGTTTTATATTTTTGGAAGTGAATTTTTCTCCCAACCCTCTGCCCCGGATAAGAATTTTTTTCTTTGCCCCGCCCCTCCCCCCCTGTACAGCCAGGTGATATCCTGCAAACCAAATAATTCCATGAAGAGAGCTCTTGAAACAGTATTTAACTGAGAAACAAAACGGTTGTTTACGAAGTGGTCGCTTACGGGAGGTGGTCGCTTACGAGAAGTGGTCGCTATGAGAGAGTTGACTGTAGCTTTTTTCTTATCTTTGATTACAACCTTTTCGCCACCCTAGTGCCTGGAACAAATCATTCAAATTACTATCATAACTAGCAGGAAATTAAAATATTTTAAAGTTTGGTTGATGTTAGTATAGACCCCCAGAGATTTAGCTGATGCTACCTGTTCCACAGCAATGCCATTTATAGCTTGGACCCCAGTTAGAGAAGGATTTCTAAAAGATGCGCTAACTGCCTAACGGATACAATCAGTAGCGTAATCTCAGTTTTTGCCGGTCAGGTTTAGGGTAATTGTTGGCTGATAACCATTTTGCACTTTATTTAGATCATATACAATTCAGACAATCATTTAAATGCTTAACGTCAGGCTGGTTTCGTCAGGGTATATCCTTGTTTGTGAAAACTGCAAAAAGGGTAGAGGTCCTAGAATTGTTCCTTGAGGAACACCGCATGTCAAAACGTTTGGGGTTTTACTTAGAACAATTAAAATGACAAATTTGAGTTCGATTATCTGAGTCAGACTTGAAACTGAAAAAGCAGGGGTTTCACCGTATAAACCACATTCAAAAAATGGCTGTTTGATTTTCCAAAAATCATTCTAATATTTCATGCAAAGAATACTTACACAATTTGCAACCTTTACATATGTTATATGTAGCCCCCTACCAATTTTTTTTCTTTTTTAACTGTTCTCATCATACAAACTGACTGTAACCTCATAGTTAAGTATAACCTCTTTAATTTACCTGTAATTAGATTCTTCCATGCTTCTGGGGATGAAAATCATTTGTGGTCACTCTTGAATGAGGTCTATACTTATACTGTATGACCAGTTATAATGCAGTGGTTTGATGAAGATGGAAAGCTAATAATCCTCATCTTCATCAAACCACTGCACGATGAGAGTGACAGTTTGAGTGTTAGCGAGAGTGATGCCCAGCGACTGTGAACGTGCATCATCACCGGCAAAAAAAAAGGTGCAGCACTAGAAGTGACAGAAGTGCAGAACGTTCCACAACTTCTGCGTTCAACAGGTGAATCACAAGTTTGTACAGCTGCCGACACCTGAGGCTAGCTTCATCACCACTTGTGTAACGTAGAGAACGGAATTAAAAACACCGTTCAGAGATCTAACGAGTATCAGAGTGAGTTCATCAGTTATTGAAGTAGACTTTTCATTCTCATTTAAATTAGCTCCAAAAAAGTATACCCAGTATTTTATATATTGCAGATTCCTTGTTTACAGTTCCATATAGTGACGTAATGACTGATAACGAAAACATAGCATTTTTAACAGAACCTTTTTAATGGTCCCCCTTTCATCTTGCTCTACATTTAGTGAAAATTCCATAGCTCGAAATCCCCCAAATCCTATCCTTGAAAAATCGTGATCCCCTCGAAATCATCGTAGCCCCGCCCCCGTCTGCATAATTTATGAACCCGATAACAGCTATCAAATATAATGCACGTGTCTTCCTTACTACTGAATGCGTATAAAAGCTCCTTGCACTTTGTATATGTAGTGGAGGCATTCTCTCAACCGATGGCCCCAGGTTCTTCTCAGCATCGTCAGGAACGCGTTGAGGGTCTCCATATTTTAAAGATGTTATGTAACTATCACTGACTGTAACTGATTAGTAAACAATTAACTCAGGGCGCGTGCTTGCAAGTAAGGATCACCTGATTATGCAATCTGGATAGTATTTCCCGTCGAGACATTAGCATCAGTACGAGTGGAGAAAGAAAGAAAGGAAGAAAGAAAGGAAGGAAGAATGCTAACGCGGAAAGGATATCTAGAAAATAGATCGGAGAATAGAGGTATGATTTCGCTATTGTTATGTATTTGCATGCTTAATGCTCGTTCTGATTGCCAGATCGTATTCTTAATAGTAGTATTTACGGTAAATAAATTTAATGAGCGAGTTACGCCCCCTTTTATGCAGGTTGCTATATTGTAAATTTCTCTGTGTTCCGAATATATAGTTACAGGGGTGTTGCTATAATTATCCTTTCAGTTTTTACGTGACTCTTACCACAACCCAATAAAAGCTTGAAAGAAAGATTGGTTTGGATTCATAGTAAAGCTTAGCTGCACGAACATCCATTTCTTATGTTTTGTGTGCGGCATTCGTTCAACCGCAGCAGTAAAAAAGCTTTTGGGGCTAAAACCCAATCGAACTGAACGAAGAATATGTCCGTTTAAACAGAGAATAGCGAAGATGAACTACAAGGTCTTTTCTGCTCGAACCAAAGAGAATTAGAGAAATGACCGAAAAAGGTGAGAGCCCATCAATTCAGTTGTATGGTCAGCTCAGCGAAATTGGAGAAGGCAACTAAATTTGAAGACTTACTGGCGGACTCAGAGAGCCCGTCAGTTCTTTAGCAAGAGCGTGCCTTTCTTGAGTTAAGGAGGGAAATCATGTCAGCGACAGTTGTCATTCGGAAGGCTTGAAAGCGTTTTGGAGAGTGTGGAGGAACGACGCGTCGCAACCGAGAAATCGACACCCTGGAACGCGAAAACTCCGGCACCCTGAGCAAAATAGCCAGAGGCTTTTTTTTTTAAAGAAGCCTCTGGGAAGCAAGACAAAAAAGATTCGATTTCAAAAGAGCGTCTTCAAGTTCTCGAAACTCACGGCGACGATCCGGCTCGTCTTTTGTACAAATAATAGTTATAATAATAGCAATCAGAAAAAGAACGAAATAGGAGCCAAAGTGGCCAGCGAGACTAGGTGAAGAACTAAAGTTTGCCGATATTGTAGTACAAAAGACGGCCGCCCTTCGAGAACACGAAACCGAAATGAAAAGAAAAAAAAGAACAAATCGCCTAAGACCTCGCCGCCGCGAAGGCCAAAATAGAAGCAATATAGTCACGAAAGTTCAAAAAGCAAATGAAGACTTTTTGGAGGGTGTCTCGAGGTTAAGACCCCTCGATAACTGATTAGGGTTCAGTCGTTTTCTTTTTTTATTTCTAAGTTTCGAATACATCCCTAAAATACATTTCGAGTCGGTTTTCGCACTTGAGAAACACCATTTGAATTGATGGCCATACAAAGGTTTTGAATTAGCCTGAGGGGCGTAGCTACGATGACCATATACACACGAACGCACGTGCATACACTTGAAATCCTACAAACTGAAAATGATTATAAAAGAAAAAAATAAAAAATAAATAAATAAATAAGAAGTTAATCTTGGGGCTCTAGAAGATTTTCTTAGACTGCAGTTCGTTGAATTTTAGCGAGACAAAACAAGAGATATTTTCTTTTTCTATCAGGTCATCAGGTTATCAGGTTAGTTTAATTGAATAATTACGGTTGATTACTCAAGTCTCCTAGACTTGTCGTCGCTTTGTGTGTGGTGGGTGTAAAGGCCATATTTGCCGTCTCGTAATTTTTCATATTCATAAGCCTAAGGATGTTGACATTGGTAATATATAAGGTCGTCTCTAATTTTGCAGATGTTAAAGACATGCGTTTGTCTCTTTGCCTGAAAACAATCTGATAACAATATATTTTTTTGTCTCAGTGCGGAGCTGGGCTCGATCTCCGCAGCTCTCTAGGGACCGTTGAGCGTGGGCTCATTTCCCAAGCAGCGGCTGGTAATCGAGCCTATGCGCAAATGGGGGAATTTTTCGATCTTCGATCTCCCTTAACCCGGGCGGATTTGTTAAAAGCAGGCTGGGCCTTGTTGCCTTGCAGCAGAAAAAAAAAATGTAATTCACCGACTTAGGTCCGTGCCTATTGGGAAAATCTCTGCCACTGTGTTTTTTTTCAATAAAGACCTTCCGCCGGTGAATAACATATCATTATGACTGCAAATAGCTACAAATGGAGCGGAGGGTCTTGCCTTTAGTTAAAATTCATGCTGGTTAGCTAAAAAAATGCTTAAAATGTGTGGCATTTTACTTGTCAAATTCTTGAAAAATTGTCGCGGAAAAGGCTGGAAATAGAATCGGCTTGTTTTCAAAATTTTCTGTGTGGGGTAGGAAGGGGCAAGGGGGTGGAGGGCATGCCCCTAGACCTCCCCAGCGGTTCTCGCCTTTTGTGCCCAATATTTAGCCCTCTTAGCCTGCCAACACTGACGTATTTCCGGGCTGTCGATTCTCTCCGTTATTTTATAATTACTGTATAATTAGTTTTTACTGTATAATTAATTGTTACCTTAACTGTATTATTGCCTCTGAAAATCCTCTTTGGGGAAGTGGTAATAAAATATAATCAATTAAAGCAAGTGACACATTCGGACACCAACCCACGGCCTGCATGGCCAGTACTTTACGCATGCGCACAGCCATATAACCCGGGCAATGGCAGCCATGGACGGCTGTTTCGGCCTTGTTAGGCCTCATCAGAATGGCATAGCCGCCGGGCACCGAACGACCAGAAGGCCGTGTATCAGACACCCTTCACTGCCGAGGCGGGTGTAAAACACCCCTTTAAGCGACAGCTCCACCGCACACATGTGGTAGCTGTTGGCTGGGAACCGCACGGCAGTTCTCCCACGGCATGCGCTGGGAAGGTGTATGTATTTTTCAGCGGAGAGAAGCGACAGCCGCAAATACGTTTGCGTTCGCGGGCTATACCCCTCCTTGCATACACTGCGAAATGGTCCAGCTACACCCCTGGTTAAACAAAGTTCCAGTTATGGCTTTCGAGAATTTCACGGAAATTCAATAGCCTGCGAGCAGAAAAATTCAATTCAGTCTTTAACACTTAGGTGCGTAACATGCAGGAATTCTGGCTTTCGATATGCCGTGTTTCGAACGAAAGACCGTTTCAACTAACTTTACTATCAGACTAGAAATTTTAATTTAGCAGTTGTGGGCGAAACAACCGCGAGAATTAAGACCCACGAAAATTCTATATGATTCCCGGTTCGAAAATGTTTGTGTAAGTCGATTTCCGGTACGAATTTCAGTCTCATTCTGAGCATCGAGTACTATTCAATGACTCCCTGTGATGCTGTTATTGTTTTGTCTTTTTTATAAAGGCTTCAACTCTATAGGTACGCATAATACGAAAATATATAAAAACGTAAGCTTACGTACACAAGACATCATAAAAATGTGGGTCACATTGGTCTCCCCAATGTACGATAGAGACTTAAACATCAGGCCCGGGTTGTTCAAAGAATGGATAACTCTCTCCAATGGATAAACCGCAATCCAGCGGATAAAATGTATTCCAACCAATACGCTTTATCCACTGGGTAAAGCTATCCGCTCTTTGAACAACTGACAGCAGGTGAGGAGATGGTGTTCCTTAAAATATAGCAACTTGTATGGTTTCTTACATTATGGCGGTGAATTTTTTCTATGTTCTTGTTTGTGACGGCTTCCTAGAGTTTGGTTTAAGCGATGTTATTTACAACACACGAAAGGTACTGGAAATGTTCCCTGGGACCGAATTAACGCTTTAAAGCAGTGCTTGAGGGACATTAATAGGCCATTTCCGAGTTGCTGCGAACCTCACTATGAAAGCGAGGCTACTTTTCCTACGAAAATTAATTTTGTTTGCATATGACTGAAAACTAATTTTCATGACAAAAACTTAGCACTTAGCCTCGCTTTCATAATGAGGTTTAAAGTAACTCGAAAATGGTCTATTAATTGCCCATGAATTTAAATACACAGTCGAATCTGTGTTAAGTGGAACCGTATCAAGCGGTCACCCTCTATTAAACAGTCAGTTACCAAACTCCCGAAAATAATTACTTCCCTTAATTATTGTTATTTCGACTCGACCTCCATCGAGCGCTCAGCTCTATTAATTTGTCGCGAGCGTCCTTTACTAATTCAAAAGGAAAATCACTCAAACATAATAACGAATAGCATGCCAGGTAATCCAATTTCTAATGTCCAGCAATACTGACTGTACGATCTTGGCTTAATGTTTTCTTAGTCCATTTTTACCTCGTGAATTTGAGGCGTCTTGTTATGATTATCGATATCCTTTCACTTTTTCATCTATTCTAACCACAACCAAATAAGAGTTCGAAAGAATGATTGGTTTGGATTTCGTAGTAAAGCTCAGCTCCGCGAACTGATACATCTCCTGTATTTTGTGTGCATTCGTTCAACCACCACAATCACAGTGAACGGAAAAGATCAAAGTTCAAAGCTCACAGTGTTTTACCTGCAGCAAACCCGTTCTTCTTAATCTTCTTACAAGTAACATGAAAGAAAGCCAGCAAATACCGGGTCAAAATCTAACTTGAATATTCAACTATGGCTGTTATGGAAGACGTGCTAAAGTATGTTTACACTAGAAATGTTTCAGTTGCCAAAGAAAGAGACCGCCATATTATTGCAGCAGCAGATTACTTTCTTTGCTAGGCGGCATTAAAGCAATGGTCAACAACTTATTGAAGTAGACTGTGACTAACGAAGCTGTATTTTTAATTATTATTTTGTAGAGAAATACCCTTGCATGGAACTGAAAGAAAAATTCCAGCACTATAGTTGATCCAGTCAAATTTTATTACTGTTATGGAAACAGAAGGCTTTCTTAACCTTGATGTCAGGCAAGCCATGGAACGGTTTTCTTCACACTGAAGAAGGGTTATATACCCGAAACGTCTGTGTTTCTTTCAAAACCATTTTTGACACTTTTTGATGATAATTTTTATATCAATCCTATCCGAAAACATTTTTCCATCTCCAAGGAACTTTCCTTTCCAAGGAACTTTCCTTTCACCGTTCAAGTCATGGAATGGGTGACTAGTGATGACGTTACTGTCAGTGCTGAGGGAGGGACAAGGGAATTGTTAAGTGGGTGCATGTGGCACAATAGGAGTGCATGGATGAGAAGACTTCAGGTCCGTCTGACCTCACTGCCACATGAATTTGTATGAAATGAATTAGACACAGACGATCTAGTGACTGAAAATGCTCAACTTGCCTTGAATTTCTTTTAGATGCCACAAAATTACTAAGGAGTTCTGCTGATGGGAAGGTTAATCGACAGCCAAAGAAATACCTGAAGCACAGATGAGCGTTTGTCTGTGATTGGAGGAAGGCATTCCCTTACTTGCCACAACAAATTTGCAGACTCACATTTTCAACATCCAAATCACGCTCTCATCCAGTACAAGAGTAGAATTTATATTTTTGATAATCAATCCCATAAGCTGGGTGAGTCAGTGGCAATGGAACACAACATACCAGCTTCCAACTCCTAGGGGGCGACTCAATGTCATGCATTTGGGTCTAAATTTGACTTGTGACTGATGAACAGTATAGGTACATAATAGGTGAAAAAGGACATGGAAATGTCTTGTGAACAATATCAAGATTTGGTCCCAGTAATAATGAGTGGAAGAAAGCTGCGGCTTCCAGTGACAGAAGATAAAGTGCTTTTGGTGCAGATATGAAAGGCAAGGTTTACATTACAGACAAGGGGATTATAATGTTGACCTCAGCTGCTGTGAAGCACAGAATCCCTCAACGGATGAGTGGCAGTTGATGCCCAGTCTCAAGGTACCTCGATTTGTTGCGAGCATGGTGTGCATGGCTGTATGTGTTGGGTGGAGCCATGCATAAGTCACAATCGATTGGCTAGCACATGTCCTTAGACTCTGTGAGAGAGTTGTCATTTGGCTGTACCACATAAACCTACTTTAGCCTTAACAAAAGAGTGATGAACATACTTAATCCACGGAACTAACTGATGTGGTGTCACGTTCCAGGAAGTTGGGATTTATTAAATATTCATTAATTGAACTCTGCAGGTGGAAGCTGGTATGACAATATTTATTTTTTATAGTCGAATAATGCATGTTCCTTGATTGTCATCACAGGTTTAGTCGAAAAAGGTTGTCAGGATGCAAAAACAAAAACAAAACAAAAAAACATTAAGGATATAAAATTTAAATCAAGAGTTTTTTCAAGTAACATTTGAAGAAATATTTCACACTATGAATAATTTTTCTAATCAAATTTGATATTTCAAGTTACTAAGCATTTTAGAATTAGTTTACATCTCTTAATTTTGTTATGTTTAAGGATCCCAGTGATAACAGTACAAAATTGCTCTAGTGAGATATAGGCTCTCAAAATATTTGTTTTATCATTATTATTATTATTATTATTATTATTATTATTATTATTACTATCATTATTATTATTTTTATTATTATTATTATTATTATTATTATTATTATTATTATCATTATTATTATTATTATTATTGCACATACGTTTTTACAGGCGTTCATTGTCCTGGAAAGAAAGTTTATTGTTAGTCGGGTCCCGTCCCGAGACCTTACACTTTATGGACATTTCTAAAAATTGGAGTCGTTCCAACAAGATCAGATTTCTGTAGAGTTCTGACTGTTTGGAATTCATATCTCCTTCAAGTCATTATTCAAGTTCTTCGGTATCACACCCAGAACTCCCACAACGACTGGTACTACTTTTGCCTTTGCTCTCCAAAGTCCAGCTATATGTCTTCCTAGATCTTGCTATTTTCCTTTCTTTTCTCTCTCTCTCTCTCTCTCTCTCTCTCTCTCTCTCTCTCTCCCTCTCTCTCTCTTTGCTTTCAAAGTCGCCATCGCTAGGCACTACAGTGTCTATGATTAGTACTTTGGTTAGACTTTCTAGTCTTCTCGGATAAGGACGATAAATCGTAGGTCCCGTCTCACAACCCTTGTCCATGATTCTTTGTGGGACGTTAAAGAACCCACACACTGTTCGCAAGAGTAGGGACGTAGTTCCCGGTGTTGTGGCCTGGCCTTCTATCTTTCACAGTCATGCTTGGGTTAAGTGGGTGGGTGAGTGGGTGAGATCTAATATGGACCGATAGCGGCTGCCAGAGGCGCCTTCGCCTGCTGACGTCCGACCTCACCCCATAGAATTGTAAACCGCCATGAGACTTGGTGATATGTGCGGTATATAAGAAATTCATTCATTCATACTTTGTAGTTGGGCTTTTCATGAAGACTTGTATCAAGCCAATGATGATGGATTTCATAATCGGTTGGTATGGTAAAATCCCATAACAGCCTCCTGATTGACTTATCAATTTTCGAATTCTTCGGATTGATATCACGGAAAGAACTTGCAGTCAGGGCTAACCGTTTTAAAGAAATGAAGTTACTAAACAGTTTACCACCATCAGTGTTTATTTCTTCATTGTCTCGCGACTGGATGAAAGCTAATGATGATTGCTTACCTTTTTCACTGGACGTCTTGCCACCAATAGGTAAAGGTTCCATCCCGCGCATATTGCCTCAGAATCAGAATCCAGACATGCTGTTAGACAAAGCAGGAAAGACGAAAGAAGCTACCGTCATGGCCGGCGAACCGTTTAAAAAATTAAGTTAATGACCAGCACTACCAAGATCAGTGTTTTTTCTTCATTGTCTTGCGACTGACTAAAAGCTAATGATGATCGCTAACTTTTTTCACCGGACGTCTAGTCATGCATCGGAAAGGGTACCATCCCGGTTAAATTGCCTCGAAATCACAAACCAGACATGCTGTTAGGCAAAGCAGGAACGACAAAAGAAGCAAAATCTATTTCGCCATGGTCATGTCCAAAGTTGACAGCTTACTTAACAATTTCGGTGGGCGTGTTTGCTGAGATTTTGTGACGTATACAAGATGCGGCGCATTATTGGACGCGACCTGAATTTGCTCGCTTGGCTTGCGGAAGGTTGATGTATCAATCATCGAACCCTGCTGATCGATGAGTGGAAAGGAACGCGAAGTAAACACAAAATATCATGGAAAGAAACTGCCGTCAAGGCTAACTGTTTTAAAAGTTCAAGTTACTGCCCAGTGCTACGAAGATCAGCGTTTTGTATCTTCACTGTCTCGCGACTGGGTGAAATCTAATGATGATCGCTTGCCTTTTCACTGGACGTCTAGCCATCAATCGGTAAGTTTGTCATTCTGGGCATATTGCCTCGGAATCAAAAACCAGACATGCTGTTCGAGAAAGCAGGAACAACACACGACACTAAATCCATTTATACCACCTTTGAAGTTAACAATTTAGAAGGGCGTGGTTGCTAAAATTTTGTGACGACCACAAGATGCCGCATTATTCGGTGAGACCTGAATTTGCTCACCTGGCTTGGAGCCGATCGACTTATCAATCGGCTAACTCTGCCGATGGATGTCCAGTGGAAAAGCACTCGAAGTAAAAACAAAATATCACGGAATGAAGCTGCCGTCAGGGCTAACCATCTTAAAAATGAAGTTACTGACCACTTCTACCAAGATCAGTGTTTATTCCTCTTTGTCTTGCGACTGGTAAAAACTAATAATGATCGCTACCCTTTTTTCACTGGACGTCTTACCATCAATCGGTGAGGGTGCCATCCCGAGCATATTAGAAAGGTTAAGCATGACGTTTACGGCAAACGGCAAACGTGAGATATGACCACGTGACCATGTTTATGCTATATTTGCCGCATGCTGTTTTCAGTTTCTCTGTCAAATCGAGTACTTTTGCTTTAGCATCAAAGGTCAGAATTAGTTTGCGCTATTCTCATCTTTGTACTCTTTATTTCAAGAAAATATAAACGCGAATCTCACTTTTGCCGTTTGCCGTAAACGTCATGCTTAACCTCTCTATTATCTCGAAATGAAAAACCAGACATGCTGATAGACAAAGCAGGAACAACATACGGAGCCAAAAAACTTTCGCCATCGTCACTTCCAAAGTTGACAGCCTTCTTGGCGAATTAGTTGGAATGGCTGGTAAAATTTTGTGACGTATACAAAGATTCGGTGTGTTATTCGGCGAGACTTGAGTTTGCTCGCATGGCTCGCGCAGATAGACTTGTCAATCGGCGAATTCTGCCAATCGACACTGTGGAAAAGCCTTCAAAGTTCAAACAGAATATCATGGAACAAAGTTGCTGTCACTGGTAACCGTCTTTAGAAATAAAGTTACTGACCAGTGCTACCAAGATCAATGTTGATTTCTTCATTGTCTTTCGATTGGTGAAAACTAATGAATTTCCTCGCATGGCTTACAGCAGATCGACTTTTCAATCGGCTACCAAGATCAATGATGATTTGTCTTGAGATTGGGTGAAAACACTAATGGTGATCGCTTATCGATCTTTTTAACTGGACGTCTCAGTGTCGTCAATCGGTAAGGGTGCTATGTCGGGTATATTGCCTCGGAATCAGAAACCAGACATGCTGTTAGGAAAAGCAGGAACTACACACAAGGCCAAACCGCTTTCACCATCGTCACGTTTAAAGTTGACAGCTTTCTTTGCCATTTAGATTTTTGTGACGTATACAAGATGCGGGGCCGGCATTGTTTGGCAAGACCTGAATGTGCTCACTTGGCTTGTGGCAGAACGACGTATCAATCGGCGAACTTTGCCGATCGATGCCCATTCGAAAAACACTCAACTGATTTCAAACAAAATATCACAGAACGAAGCTGCCGTCATGGTTAACTGTTTTCGAAAATGACTGTCCAGTGCTACCAAGATCACTGTTAATCTCTTCATTGTCTTGCGACTGGTGATGATTGCTCACCTTTTTCACTGGATGTCTTGCCATCAATCGGTAAGCGTACGCGTGCTATCGCGCGCATATCGCCTCGGAATCAAAAACCAGACATGCTGTTGGGCAAAACAGGAACAACACACAAAATCACGGGACGAAGCTCGTGTCACGGCTAATCTTTTTAAAATATGAGGCACAAAACAGTGCTTCCAAGATGAGGGTTTATTTATTCATTGTTTGGCGACTGGGAAGAAACTAAAGACAATCGCTTGCCTTGTAGTTAAGGTTGTCAACTCGGGCATATTGCCTCGCAATCAGATAGAAGACAAGCTGTTAGACAAAGCAGGAACAACATATAGGAGACCAAACACTTTCGCCATTGTCACGTTCAAAGTTGACAGCTTTCTTAGCAATTTAGATGGGCATGACTGGTACGATTTTGTGAAGTGTACAAGATTGGGCACATTATTCGGTGCGACCTGAATTTGCTTGCTTGGCTTACCATTTAGATGAACATGGCTGCTAAGATTTTGTGACGTATACTTTATACGGCGTATTATTCGACGGGATCGTAATTTATTTATTGTCCTTTCGGATATCCTCGCTAACCACTCCAACTGATTGAAGGAGACAATCCAATTAGCTGTGAGCAGCTTCCACATAACCGATAACCAGGTTATTGGTCTGAGGTTGGTTACTAGGGCCCCCTTATGTTTATCCTTCATTTCTAGCACCTTCCTTCCTTTTGTCATCCAATCTGGTGACCGAATTCTGTTGTAAGCAGTTATTCAACTGACTTGTAATCCGTTTCTTCAGTGAGGGAACGTTCTTAAGTCAACATTCTTGGATCCGTCTGGGCCTAGTGATTCCCAGTTGTGAATTTTCCTTATTTGTTACTTAATCAGTTCTGACTTCACTTTATTTCTTCTCAAAATTAGTAAGGTCAGCCTCCAGCTATGACAACCATTCCGGCCTATCGTTATGTTCTGTGCTTTTCTTCCAGATTTCATTTCAGAATGCCCTACTCTCTTCAGCTTCGGGTGTGGTATTGTTGTCCCTCTCAATCCCCTTCAGTTCGTAACACGGTCTCCCCTGGTTTGTTTCAAACATTCTATTTTGTTAGTACTGTGCATTTCTATTCTTCGTATCGCTTCTTCAACTTCAATTTCAATCTTTGAACATCACCTGGTGTCGTTTCTTGTTTATGTTATTTTTCGTTATTATAATTATATAATTTAATTTTCCAAACGCAAAGAATAAATTGCCATGTATGAATGTATGAGTTGTCAGGGGGGGGGGGGGGGGGCACTCAGGTATATTAGTGACAGGGATGTGCTTCACAAAATTGCTAGATCCAAAAAAAGTCGTATTAGGCTAGGCCCTGACCAAAAAAGTCCCATTGAAAATAAAACAATAACAATAATAATAATAATAATAATAATAATAATAATAATAATAATAATAATAATAATAATAATAATAAAAAAATTAAAATCAAATCTAATAGGATTGTTTTACATAAAAATGAGAGCCCTTCTAGGTTTCGCTTGTTGTCAACCCACCCCCCCCCCACCCCCCCCAAAAAGTACTTACCAAACATATTTAATGCAGAAGAGGTCTTTGCACATTCCCGTCACTAATATACCTAAGTATCGTCCCCCGGAGATGGAGAGGCTAAGAGTTTGGGACAAGAAAATTAAAGCTAGTAATTAAAGGCGAACACGGTATTCAACGAGGTTGGCCGCAGTGAAATAATGATACATCTGGATAATATTCAAGATAGGTTTAGCCCATCGCATTATCTGTGCATTTTATCTGTGACTGATAAATATGGTTGTCCAAAAATAGAGCAACTATTGTACATGTATGTTATGGAAAAAAACCCATAAAGGATTGTTACGCGGGCTGCCTGTGACAGACCGCTTTGAGGTTTTCGGTGGAATTCCTTACTTCATCGTAGACAAAAATTGCAGTTCTTTTAATTTATTTATTCATTAAATCTGGTTTCAAACCATGTTCTCCCGTAGAAGGGACATTTTGTCATTTATTGTTCTAATTATCTTCAGTAATAACCGCCCAATCAAAACCATTATCTGCGCGTATATTTACAGGTCTTAGTGGGGTCTAGAAAGGAAGGCTTTTCTCCTACCCGAAAAAGATCTTTCAAAATGGTGGTCAAGTTGTTTACGCCTCAGACTCTAATATGCCTTTTTTCAGAAAGAATAAAACATTTTTGAAACGGTAAATCGAACAAAAACTAACTTCTAAGAAGTACTCGACAGTTTCAAGTGTGGAAATTGGAGAGAGTTCACGGCGAAGAAATTACGCTTTGAGGGACAGATTGTGGTATCTCAAGGCGTGGAGACAGCTGAAATCATCACTGGCGTTGTAGACTTGGTCAAAAATGCTTGAGCGCTGCTAAAAATCCACCTCACAAAAAACGAAAGGTTTGGTCACTAAGTTTTACTAAAATACTTTTTTGATTGACTAATTTTTCGTATTCCTAACAGTTTTCGAGGATGTTTGGAAAAGCGTGCTCCGCACGGGTCAATAATATGTTTGTTTTAAATTTGACTCGCAATTCTTTCAAATCGCACGGGTAAGCGAAATTTGTACGCGTGTGTTTTTTAAATATACAGAAACACTTATCTGAATTAAGTTTCCACTTAGAAAAGCTTTTTTTTGTCTTTTTTCCTAGATCTGAGTATTTTCATTGATAAAACGTGTTGACTAAGCAATCTTAAGTGATGGATCAGAGACTTAACTCTGTAGTGTATATAAAAGCACTAAAGGGAACCATGAAGGGGGGCAGATTGGGGCTGTGGGTAGCCATGACTTACAACGACCAAACCATCCCCCGTGAACGCCTTCAGGTGTCTTGTTGCATTGGTTTCAATAACTGTCTTGTACATAACATCTTTTTAACCTACAAATTGTAAATTGTACTATAATGTTTCAATACATATGCATCAATATTCCTTGGTTGACTTTCTGTTGATCAGAAAAAAAAATGGGTACATAGTATAGATGAGCGTTGTGCTAAATAATACTCGGCTTTGATGCTAACGCAAAACTACTTAATTTTACTAAGAAATTGAAAACGGCAAGGGCCATATGTAGATTAACCATGGTCACGTGGTCAGTTTTTTTTACAAACAGGTTATCATGAGCTACGAAAACTTATCAGCATTTTCTGGTCTTGGTTGTTTTCGCTTACAATAAACTGCTCTCAAACTCTATTTGTTAAACAAATGATATCTACAAGCTAACTTCAACACAACCATCCGGGGAAAACGATTTGGAAGCAGTGTACGTAAAACTATAATAAACTAAATTCGACTTTGAGACGACATTACGGCTTTATAATGACGACGTTGGGAGAAAATATATTCCGAATTGGGTGGAATCGCGAAACGACGGAGCCCAATACGGAATATATCTTCTTCCAATGCCGTCATTATAAAGCCGTAATGTTGTCTCAAAATCGAGTTTACTTATTTATCGCGATACAAACATTTTGTGGAGCGATTAAAAGGATAAAGTACAAATCGTGCGCTGATTGAAAGAGAAATTCTTACTTCAGTCAAACTGTAGCCATGGTAATATCCGAAGGCAAATTTTTTCTCGGGGTGGGTTATTTGAATTTTTGGCTTTAATTTTTACGTCAAAACAAAGAAAATGCAAAAGGTCCATAAAGTACCTACCATTGATGAAGTAGACGAGCTAGCAGGTTTAAACATTTTACCAGCAAATTTTATTGAAAATTTCTTACCACCGCGAAATAAACAACAACATGAAAACAGTGATGAAAAACCTCACAACCAGAAGCAAGAATAAAAAAAGCAAGCATACTAGTAGCCCAGAAAAAAGAGCATTGTAATCCTAGCTTTAGATGCCGTGGAGATTTAAAAATTTGAAATAAACCAAGCGGGGAAGAATACTGTAAAAATTACTGAGTCTGCCGTTCGGCGCTAGCGCTAGCTACGATAAGAAGATCAAATTGACAGACCTGAACCATGAAAGACAACGCAGCAGAGCTCTTGAAGCACTTATCCTAGAGATAAGAGACACCAGAAAAGAAACCTTCGATCGCGGTAAACGTAATAATTGAAATTTATGTAAATTGAAAAGTAGATAAAATACCCAATTCAAGAAGGAACAAAATATAGCGGTTGGCTTTGTTTTCCTCGAGAGCTGACTTGACTTGAGTTCACAACTTTTCAACAGAAAAGAAAGAAAAAAAAAAAAAAAAAGCGGATAGCAAAACAATTTTGCAAACCATTTTTTCTGAGAAACGCGACCACGAATGCACATGAAAGCCGACTGGTGACCGTGGAAAAAAAGAGGCGCGAAAATATTAGCCTCGTTTTGGGCATCTACCCATGAAAGTGTCAGAATGGAGGGGAACCGTCGATGCCATTAACAAAAGCATCCATTCAAACCTCACATACGATTTTGCTTTTATTTTTTCACTTGATAAGCTGCAGAACAGGAGACATTCAACGAAGTTGTATGAGTAGATAATACCCCTTTTAAATGTTTTTACTAAAATACCTATAACCTGCGACCTACTAGTCGCTCTTTCATTGAGCTTCATGTAGTTCAAAAATTCCGGCCGAGTCGACCAAGAACCGGCGAACTAAAGTATCACAAATAATCTAAAGAAAAGAGCAAGGCAGGAATAAGAGAATACAATAAGAGGTTTATTCTATGAACTGCGCAACATCTGGATGGAAACCCTTCTCTTTTAAGGAAACGAGGAGAGCCGACTCAATTCCTATCTCTTTAACTAGTTTCTTTGTTAAAGAGGACATCGTTCCTGGCTCATTGCACCAATTATAACTCGATTTAGTTTATCTTTTCGCCACTGCCTTGAAACTGGACGATTAGCTTTCTTTCTGAAGGATCAAGAGCAAAGCAAAATGTCATAGCATCAAGAAATCTAACTTAAAATGAGATACGGTTGTTATCATTTCATAAGGGACTATGAATTTGACAGCTATCAGTATGCTGGTTGATAGAGCCCGCTTCATGGGATGCAAAAACAAAAAAACAACAACAAAAAAAATACAGAAACAAGGAAACGAAAGAAAATAAGATGAAATAGAAACGATCTAAAACACATAAGTTTTCTCCGTTAGGTCGTTGAAAAGAAATTTTATAGATTGCCTGAAGAAACTGGAGGTAATTGTTTTTTTAATTATTCACCGAAGTGGAGGTGAGCATTAAAATTACAATAAAAAAACAATGAAACATCTAATTTTTTTAAGAATAATTTTAACAACAAGACGAGTTTCACAGAAAAATTGAAGAAATGACACTGTAGGAACTAAACAACTGTCTCCAAAAGTTTTATTAGTCTGAAAGAAAGCGAGACGGAACTTTCTACAATAAGAAATCGCTTACCGCGTGTCGCGCGACATTATAAAAGATTCATATACCTATTGTCGGTATATTGTCAGAAATAAAATTATTTTTTGGTCCGCTAGTTATTCAGCTTCTGTGGTATATCCTAAAACAATTATTCACCTCAGTGTCGGTAAAAGCGAGGGATATTTGACTCGCGACTCTGGACTCTAAACAGAGAGGAGATGCTCCAGTTCATTGAGCAAGCAAACAAACACCACCCGACAATTAAATTTGCAGCTGAAATTTCAGAAACAGAAACGACATTTCTGGATACAAACATTTATAAAGGTGAAAGATTCAGGAGCAATTCAGTTCTTGATGTACGTACGCACTTCAAACCTACTGAAACATTTCAACATACGCACTTCTCTTCGTGCCACCCATCAGAGGTCAAAAAAGGCTTCATTAAAGGCCAGGCTCTGAGACTTCTCAGAACAAACGAAACGAATCTTGCCTTTCGTTACACAGTACCACCCAGCAGTGCCAAACTTAAAACAAATCCTCTTGAAAGACTGGCACTTAATAGAGCAACAACCATTGCTCAAAAAAAATTAACAAAGACTCGTCCAATATCTTACAAAAGAGGGCGATCAATCAAAGATATACTCGTGAGAACCAAATTATAAAAAAGGCTAAAACACACACAGGGAATCGTGCAGGCCCGGTCACTCTTGTACACTGAACACGTCTCAACATCCCCACGGACCGCCTTCGCCTTACCTTTTGTTCTGTTTGTTTTGCGCCTTTGATTCCCTCGGTTTCTACGACTTTGGGGTGTACGTGGTGGGGGAGCGGCATTCAATCATTCTTACCTCTGTTTGTTTTGCGTCTTTGGTTCTTATACCACTTAGGCCATTTCATCTATTGACGGTTTAGTTTGAATCGTTTAAATGCGTGGTATTTCTTACAGCCTTACTTGTTGAAATCTATTTAATGAAAGGCTTCTCAATTATTGTTTGGGCCGTGTACAAGTAAGCTTTATCGTGTAATTTTTGCAACGCCGTGCCAGGACATTAGTTCTCGTTGTAAGATGTTGTGCTTCTATGTGTTTTTAACCCTTTCCGCCTTTCTTCACGTTTTCTTTAACGTCTTAGCCTGTTGTAGAGCTATGCAACAAATAAATGAAGGCCGGCTGAAGTGTGTTTAGGTTATGGCTGTGTTTTGTCATGGCCTTGCGGCTCCACGTTGTTTGCCGGTTGTGGGAGATAAATCACGGTTTTCCGTTATTCTTTTTCTGTATGCCTGAGTCTGCCGACTGTGTTTTGAATATGTCATTATACGAAAAGACAGGCCGGACCACAGTTAAACTCTCTAGTTGATTTCATCAGTTGCCGGGAATGGCAACGCCATATTTCTTGCGGGATATGAAACATCAGTAATTGCAAAACAAACAGAACGGGAGGGCAAATTGAAAATGAAGAGAAAGCCGGAAAACCACGGAATTCATAATTCACATAAACAAATGAAATTTGAACGCCTAATTTGGAGCTAGCGACACGAGTTCACTACAGGGCTCTATTCAAATCCTTCAGTTCAAAGTGGTCAGTAGTAGCAGCAGTTTCAGGCGCTAAATGTCCATCGTTGGACGTAGGCCTTCCCCATTAACCTCCACTGGACCAGGTTAAGCACGACACGGTACCAGTGCTTTAGGAATCTATCTAAGTCGTCCCTCCATCTCGTCCTTGGTCTTCCTCGGTTCCTTGTGTGTCCCCGGGGCGTCCAGAACGTAATGCGGGTTGTCCAACGGTTATGGCTACACGACCAGCCCAATTCCATTTGAGTTTGCTTATCGTTTCCATGATATCTCAGTTCAAAGTAACTCGCAATAAATGTACAGAAGAAGCTGAATTGGTCCTGAATGACGGAAATAAATAGAGGCGAACATGGGGTGTGAGTTATGCAGGCCTTCCACCATTTTTAATTAACCAAAATTTACGGGCTATAGCTTCAGATGTATGGCAACGGAAAGTTCGACTTTAACAGAGCTGAGCCGGTTTGGATTTCTTCGAGTTCACCATGTAAACTTCTTTATAAAGTTCTCGCAATTCCAGCTACATTTGAAGAACCAATTTTCATGACCTACACTCATATTTAGTATTAAAGAAATTTCTCTCTCAAATGATTTGAATTTTCCCCTACATTCACTGACCTTTCGGGCTTTTAGCTGTCAAAACACAATTGCAAAATCCTCTGATTTGGAAAATACGTTTGCTTCGTCTTGCCTCATGCTATTTACGGCCTTGTGAAAAACCGTAAATATTCCGAATGAAGCGATTAGTTTTATCTGATTTCAAGTGTGTGTACATTGTTTCGATTTGAGACAAACGTAAAAGTCTATTACTAAAACCACGTGGAGTTACAAGGCATAAACTGGGACGCATTGCTCATTGTGAATTATCCCCCTTGCATGCGTCGATGTTCATCGAACCACTTTCAGAGAGGAATCCTTAACTTTGAATTAAACTTGAACTGGCACGAAGTCTCTCCGCTTTTCTCGGATTTCTTCGATCTTCTTCTGTTAGATCTAGTTTAAAAAGTGTTTGCGTATTACGTTTTCAATGAATATAAACGTAATTTATTTTGTTAATGACAGTCGTGTGGGTTCAGGTAGGAGTTACGAAGTGTTAGAAGTAGAGACGAGAATATTTGAGCATTAATCCTGGGTATGTGAGGAAGATAAAGCGTCGCATGAACACGACTGTTGGACGGGATCGTGAAACACTGCAATCGGAAGCGAACGGCTGACGGTAATGTCTCTTTCGAAATAAGAAGACGTGATGTATTAACGTGGATCGAACCTGTTTAATTATTGGCGCGTCTGTAAAATTTTTCGGACTCGCGCTTTTTGGCAGGAACGTTTAAACGATTTCTTTCATTTTCGGCATCCTAAACGAAGTGTGTTTGAATTTTAAAGTTACAGTTTTTGTTGTAGTAAAAGTGTTTTAGATATGAGGACATTTTCAACGACAAATTTAAACATAAAAATGGCCCAAATTTTGATATGTTCGAAATAATTTTTCTTGATCAAATAAGCCTCATAGTTTTCTAATTATCAGTAGTCCCCAACCTTGCCTCGTAAGAATCAAAATATGAACGGGATAATTACTAAACTGGGGACGAGTTGCTGTATTGGAGACGATGTTAGTGTTATTTCATTGTACGTTGCTGTAATTACAATGAAAACATGCTACCAAATGAGTTATAAATAAACAGATATACAAAAAGCATTATCCGAGCTTTTCGGGGTGTACATGAGCATTTTTGTCAGAGAAATATAGTATTAAGCTGGCGCATTTTTGTGGTGGAATCGAAAGTAAACACATAATGTATAGTATTTATGTGCGGCCCAACTTGACCAAAAGCTGCAAATACTGTAAAAACAGTGACTAAGGTAGTCCTGCACGTGTTTGAATATAAATTCCGTCTATGGTCCATTTATGATATATGATTTATTGTTTTTTATATATGACATTTTATATGTAACCAGTTCAGTGAAAATGTTCAGTAAACACAATTGCAAACTAGAGGAATTTTTTTTATTTGCTTGTTGTATGAGAAAATAGTTTGCCAGAAAAGCTGGTTATAAATAGAAAATAAACGTGCCGCTTTAACACCTAAGCTATCCCGTTCTCGTGCATGTAATTTATTTCATTTAATTGATTTCTTAGATACGATGAAAACAAAAATACGTTAGTGAGTTAAGGGAAGTAAAAATGCTTATTAGTTTTGATCTATAGACTGATAGATGGCTTATCATGCGGCAGGACTTTCAGAAGAGGCGCGTCAAGCGTTGCCCCTAGAACCCAAGTCGCTAGTCTCTAGAGGATGTGGAGTCATGCATGCTCCCACAGACAATATCAAAATCTAGATGCTCGGAAAACCTCTTTTGGCACTTCTTCGTTCAGTGATATTTCCAAAAAAACTCAGTGTTGCTCTAGCGTAAAATGGTAGCCTTTTATTGCTTAATAGTTATAAGTATTAAAACAAATTATGTACACTCGCTCATCTTTGAAACAAGTATTACTAACAGCACTTCCTTCCCGCTCCCTCGGTTTCTACGACTTTGGGGTGTACGTGGTGGAGGAGCGCCATTCAATCATTCTTACCTCTGTTTGTTTTGCGTCTTTGATTCTTATACCACTTAGGCCATTTCATCTATTGACGGTTTAGTTTGAATCGTTTAAATGCGTGGTATTTCTTACAGCCTTACTTGTTGAGATCTATTTAATGAAAGGCTTCTCAATTATTGTTTAGGCCGTGTACAAGTAAGCTTTATCGTGTAATTTTTGCAACGCCGTGCCAGGACATTAGTTCTCGTTGTAAGATGTTGTGCTTCTATGTGTTTTTGACCCTTTCCGCCTTTCTTTACGTTTTCTTTAACGTCTTAGCCTGTTGTAGAGCTATGCAACAAATAAATGAAGGCCGGCTGAAGTGTGTTTAGGTTATGGCTGTGTTTTGTCATGGCCTTGCGGCTCCACGTTGTTTGCCGGTTGTGGGAGATAAATCACGGTTTTCCGTTATTCTTTTTCTGTATGCCTGAGTCTGCCGACTGTGTTTTGATTATGTCATTATACGAAAAGACAGGCCGGACCACAGTTTAACTCTCTAGTTGATTTCATCAGTGTCCGGGAATGGCAACGCCATATTTCTTGCGGGATATGAAACATCAGTAATTGCAAAACAAACAGAACGGGAGGGCAAATTGAAAATGAAGAGAAAGCCGGAAAGCCACGGAACTCATAATTCACATAAACAAATGAAGTTTGAACGCCTAATTTGAAACTCAGAGCGACACGAGTTCACTACAGGGCTCTATTCAAATCCGCCAGTTCAAAGTGGTAGTAGTAGTAGTTTCAGGCGCTAAATGTCCGTCGTTGGACGTAGGCCTTCCCCATTGACCTCCACTGGACCAGGTTTTTCGCGACACGGCGCCAGTGCTTTAGGAAACTATCTTGGTCGTTCCTCTAACTCGTCCTTGGTCTTCTTCGGTTCCTTGTGTGTCCCCAGGGCGTCCAGAACGTAATGCGGGTTGTCCAACGGTTATTTGTTCTTCTCGCTACATGACCATCGCAATTCCATTTGAGATTGTTTATCATTTCCATGATATCCCAGTTCAAAGTAGACTCGCAAGAAATCGGTACAGAAGAAGCTGAATTGGTCCCGAATGACGGAAAGAAATAGAGGCGAACATGGGGTACGAGTTATGCAGGCCTTCCACCATTTTTAATTAACCAAAACTTATGACTATTGCTTCAGATGTATGACGACGGAAAGTTCGACTTTAACAGAGCTGAGCCGGTTTGGATTTCTTCGAGTTCACCATTTAAACTTCTTTATAAAGTTCTCGCAATTCCAGCTACATTTGAAGAACCAGTTTTCATGAACTACACTCATATTTAGTATTGAAGAAATTTCTCTCTCGAATGATTTGCATTTCCCCCTATATTCACTCACCTTTTGGGCTTTTAGCTGTCAGAACACAATTGCAAAATCCTCTGATTTGGAAAATACGTTTGCTTCGTCTTGCCTCATGCTATTTACGGCCTTGTGAAAAACCGTAAATATTCCGAATGAAGCGATTAGTTTTGTCTGATTTCAAATGTGTGTACATTGTTTCGATTTGAGACAAACGTAAAAGTCTATTACTAAAACCACGTGGAGTTACAAGGCATAAACTGGGACGCATTGCTCATTGTGAATTATCCCCCTTGCATGCGTCGATGTTCATCGAAGCCTGTCAGAGAGGAATCTTTAACTTGGAATTAAACTTGAACTGGCACGAAGTCTCTCCGGTTTTCTCGGATTTCTTCGATCGGGTTCTGTTAGATGTAGTTTAAAAAGTGTTTGCGTATTACGTTTGCAATGAATATAAACGTAATTTATTTTGTTAATGACAGTCGCGTGGGTTCAGGTAGGAGTTACGAAGTGTTAGAAGTAGAGACGAGAATATTTGAGCATTAATCCTGGCTATGTGAGGAAAATTAAGCGTCGCATGAACACGACTGTTGGACGGGGTCGTGAAACACTGCGATCGGAAGCGAACAGTTGACGGTAATGTCTCTTTCGAAATAAGAAGACGTGATGTATTAACGTGGACCGAACCTGTTTAATTATTGGCGCGTCTGTAAAATTTTTCGGACTCGCGCTTTTTGGCAGAAACGATTGAACGATTTCTTTCATTTTCGGCATCCTAAACGAAGAGTGTTTGAAGTTTAAAGTTACAGTTTTTATTGTAGTAAAAATGTTTTAGATATGAGGACATTTTCAACGACAAATTTAAACATAAAAATGGCCCGAATTTTGATATGTACGAAATATATTTTCTTGATCAAATAAGCCTCACAGTTTTCAAATTATCAGTATTCCCCAACATAGCCTCGTAAGAATCAAAATATGAACGGGATAATTACTAAACTGGGGACGAGTTGCTGTATTGTAGACGATGTTAGTGTTATTTCATTTTACGTTGCTGTAATTACAATGAAAACTCGCTACTGGATGAAGTATAAATAAACAGATATATAAACAGCATTATCCGAGCTTTTCGGGGTGTACTGAGCATTTTTGCCAGAGAAATATAGGATTAAGCTGGCGCATTCTTTTGGTGGAGAGTAAACGCATAATGTATAGTATTTATGTGCGGCCCAACTTGAGCAACAGCTGCAAATACTATAAAAACAGTGACTAAGGCCTAGGGCAAACGTCGAATCTTAGGCCTAGGGCAAACGTCGAATCTTAGTCGAACTTAATTCGTCGAACCTATTAATTTTGAAATAGGCGCATGAATGGTGCGACGTTTGCCGCAATTAAGTTCGACTCAAATTAATTGGTTCGACTCCAGCATAAGTTCGACTTGCCAAGTCGGATAATGCGACAGTGGTTCGGCGTTACAGCAAACGCCGTTCTAAACACGCGCTGGACTCAATTCATAAATCATGCAAATTACAAAATAATTGATTCAAATGTGATGGACTGCGCAAAAGTCACAAAAATACCGACTCCCCTATCTGCCAAACGCTATTTCCCCCCCTGACGAGCATGCGCTGTACAAAGACAATTTTGCGTCCAGAAATGGCGAGCTATCGAGAGTCATTGCTGACATCGCACAGCGTGATGGAAATGTGTTTTTCGTGTTTCATGAACACTAAATATAAATGATTGAAATGCGAATTGCCTATTTGCATAAATGCTCAGTGTTTGAGTGTTTTCTTTCTATTTTTCGCAATTAATTGCCAAAGAAGAGCCCGACGAGCACTGTATTTAGGCATTTCGCTAGCAAGTCCTAGCAATAACTAGCCGCACATCGAGTGAATAGGGACCTTACGAATGCAAGACGGTGACACCAACGCAAACGTCATTTGAAAGTATAACTTTATTTCATTTGTGCTACTTCGCGATTATTTTAACTCATTCAACTTGTATACACAAACGACAAACTAGCCAGGAACCAAATTGGTAGGAGTACCGTTCAAGTTAAGGAAGAGAATGAAAAATTCACTCCCGTGGGTTCACGTTCTCTACAAAACCTTGAATTTGGTCATTTCACGTTGTTGTTTTGCAGAGGACGACAAAGAAATGTACCAAAATTTAAAACGCACGTGCAGAGCGATTGTTTTTGCTCATTAACCCTTTTGTGTTGTGGCGTTGTCGTCGCCGTCGCCGTGGTGTTTTCGTAAGGTCCCTAATAGCACGGGGACACGTGCTTATTCCCGTGTTTCACGAAGTGTAACTTGAGAATTAGGGTCTATGCAGGTTCGACGTTTGCTACCACACTGGAATTAAGTCGACTCTTTGTCGAACCTATTTTTAATAAATTCGACGCGACTTAGATTCGACGTTTGCCCTAGGCCTAAGATAGTCCTGCGCGTGTTTGAATATAAATTCCGTCTGTGGTCCATTTATGATATATGATTTATTGTTTTATATATATGACATTTTATATATAACCAGTTCACTGCAAATGTTCAGTAAGCACAATTGTAAACTAGAGGAATTTTTTTTATTCGCTTGTTGTAGGAGAAAATAGTAGATTTGACAGAAAAGTTGGTTGTAAACAGAAAATAAACGTGCCGCTTTGGTGACCTTGCTTTTCATCCCGTTCTCGTGCACGTAATTTATTTTATTTGATTGTTTATTTAGATACGATGGAAATATAACACTTTAGTGATTTAAAAACTGATAAGTGGCTTATCATGCGGCAGGACCTTTAGGAGAGGCGATGAAGAAGCGATGTTTTATTAAAATTATTTGACATTGGATTTCCATACACAGACACTGTTATTTCAAGACGTGTTTGCCTACCAGTCAAAATGGCGTCAAAAACCATGATAAGGCCTATTGTTTCGGTCGTGTACTAGTAAGACCCTAGTAAGCTTTATCCTGCAATTTTTATATATGCCCAGGGCGCGGACATTAGTTCTTGTTGTAAGATATTGTGGTTTCGTGTGTCCTTTTGATGCGTTCTTTTGTAAAATTGTACATGGTCAGTTTCTTGTTATTTTCGTTTACACGTGTAAAACTCGTGTTTATTTATTTATTAAAGTTGCCTCACGTCAGGGTAATTTTCTATATCAGATGAATACGATCGATACCATCTATGAATTTTACATAATAAGACTTGTTTTTCTGATCCATCAGTCACTGGTTAGCCTTTTTCCACTAATCCATTAAAAGATAACATTGTGATGCACCATAATTTTGACCACTTGTACGTGCAAGAAGCACATATATAAGGAAGTGGGTAAAGGCGGATAAGTTTTAAGGAGAGTTGGAGCAGAAGAGCTACGTTGGAGCCCGATCTCAAGTAAAACACTGTGAAAGAAAACTGACTACCGCCCAGAAAGGTAAGCGCTTTTAAGTAACTGGCGGATGCATTGTCAGTAATCTCTTGTATTCTCGCTCAGGCGTCTGAGCCGGGGAAGAGCGTTGATCTCGTCAAGATTATGCAGGGTCACAGTTGTATTATTCTTTCCTGTTGGTGTATTTTGGCAAAACCAATTCTTATTTCCGGTAGGGACCCCCTGGCCTTGGTTCAGTTGACATACAGTCGTAAACATGTTTTTGTACACTATAAAGTAAGGCGGGATTTGAGGGATACTTGTAGAATTGATGTCAATAGAACAGTTTTAGAATAGATGACAGATGAATAGAATAGATGAAGAAGTATCTTGTGAACAAAGAAGACCTACGAAGATTCCCGTTACCTCTCTGCTTAGCTTAGTGAGCCTCCCAACAGCTGGTGGATGAACAACGCCTCCTAATGTGATTTATCTTCAAGTGAAAATTTAAAAAATTCCAAACCAACTTTTTAAATTGCATCAGTAGCAGCCGAAAAGTATTGCACCGAAACTGTTCATTAATGTTTTTGGGTGTGGATGGTCAGTTAATCATTACAAAGTATAACAGCAGTAAATGCAGAGATTCTCCGAGAAACCACGAGAGTGGACATCAGCGTGGTTTCTCTCTAAGCGTTTCGAGAGCGGCAGGAGTCAAAAGATCTTGTCAGATAGGCAAAGAATAGTTCATTGCGACTAAAAGATCAGCACATGTGTTTGTAGCTTCTACCACAAAGTCACTAAATATGCCCTGAATGGAATCGGTTTTCGTTTTAATGCAACGTTATTAGGAAGATTAATAACGCACGTGACTTTTGTTGTTATACAATTCCTTAACCATACAACAAGAGAAACGTTTCAATTTATATAAAAATATTGAGGGGCCGTAGCCAGAATGAAACATAGTTAAAATTTTTAGCCAGAGATCGCTTTTTTTAAATTTTAACTATGTTTCAATTTATATTCATTATGTATAAACTCGGTGGCCCATTTTCCAATATTCTCTTTGGGCAAAGAAAACAATTATAAAGAAGTCATGTGATATATAATTTCAAGTTTTGAAGTTAGAAGTGAGTTACGGTCATCAACTTCTGCTCACTACCAAGTTTGGTGGTTTTTCAATTAATTTCTGTAGAGTTGCAATTGCTTTTTTTTTGGTCTGCCTAAGCCAAGCCTTAACATACTTGAGCCGCACTGGTGCGTTGAATCAGTGAATGGATAGAGAAGATGGACTTAAAAGAGTCATTTAAGCAAGAATTGGTCTTTTAATGAGACCGTTGATAAACAAAAGGGAGAAGTTCGATGTTAACAATGTCCTTACTGATGCACTCGCGCGATTGAAATGTCGAGGCTTCTCCCCAAGCCTTTGCTCTGCGCAATATCCGCGAGGCCAGTAAAATCATGAAGGTGGCGCTTGAACATGTTTAATTACTCGGGCCGTAAGGCGGCACGAGTTAAGGTTTCGTTAGCATTATCAAATTCTTTTTACGCGGGATGCCCTGAGGGGCATACCGTGTCTAAAAACGGGTCGATTTCTTCTTTTTTTTTTTTTTTTTTTTCTCTCTTCGTCGTAGCCACAAATCTGTACATTCATTTATTCATTAAACTTTCCCCTCTCCTACTCGGGATGTATTGTTCTGATTGTCTTCAACAAAAGTAGGCCAATCAAAATATACTCTTGTCGCTTATATCGCGAGGGGGGGGACCCACTCACCCCTACCTATGTGACGTCAAAGCATCATTTGATTTATTCATTGAACCGGATAAATTGTGGCGCCATATTGTCAACATGTTGTGGACTCAAGTGTGCCGTTTTCAAACGGAAATTACACCATTTTGAAGCGGTAAATCGAAAGAATAACTTTTAAGAAGCGCTCGACATTTAAAACATGACCTCCGAGCTAGCTAATCAGCGCCCGCGAAAGGTACTATTCACTTGTGTGGTATATGTGTAAATTTTGTAAGGCCTTAATCGCATAGAAATTCTGAAATTGTATTGTATCCTTCGGCAAAATGTCAGCTCAAATTTTAAAAAAAAAATTAAACACTGGAGAACTAATTCCTTTCATTTTTGAAGGACCAAATCATGATCTCGTTAAACATTCGAATTAACTTTAATGTCTGACTCGGCTTGCATTTTCGTGACTCATGCAACAGGTAGTTAATGTCACTGTTCCTCAGGACGTAAGGCAACGATGCGATACGCTCTGAAGAAATACGGGAAATACTAAACTTAACTTATATCCCCAGCACTGGAAGATGAATGCTGGATCGGAGAAGAGTATTGGTTAACAGGTTATAAAAAAACAAACAAACAAACAAACAAAGACGCGAACAAGCTTGGGGGAAGTCGCTGTGGAGACTCAACCACACCACACAGGAGTGATTATTGAAAAGTAGGGAATGTAGCCAACCCTTCTCCAACTGGCAGTGTGAGGAGGAAAATGTTTTGATAAATTGATAGCAAATACCTACTTCCCTGCATAACGCTGAGAACTGCAAGGTGCACTTTGAACAGCTTGTTTGCACTTTTACACCTGAATGTCTACTGACTAAGTTAGTAGTCTAAGCTGTACTATACAGCAGCTTGGCTTTACACGTGTACATATCTATGAATGGTTATGAATGGGACGTTGACGCTTTCGGCCATAGCGAATAAATGTTATAACAAACAACAAAGCCATAAACAATGTTGTAAGGTAAAGCTACATCGAAACTATTAAATTTGATGACCTTGGAATCTTGGCTAGAGAGTAACTCCGCTGATAACAACGCGCCGTGAATGGCTCACTGAGAATGAGTAGCTCATGAGAGTCGCGTTCCATTAGCAATATTTTACTGTTCTGTCAGTAAAATCTCCTTCAACTCGGTAAATAACATTCCGTTTCCTAAATGTTCTGAGGCTTAAGTTTTCAGCTATAGCATCTGAACAGTTTATAGCTGACACAAATATGAAATTAAAAGGCAACTAAACGGCCTCATGGAAAACACAGGACACAACCTTTTAAGTGCTTTGCTTTAATGTTCTCGCTGGGCGCCCTGCTTGATTCCTTTAAAGCATTTTTTTTGGACCGTCTTGTATATTTGTAATGTATGCATATTGCTTTCGCGCGCTTTCTAATTTATGCGTGCGTAAAGACGTTTTCTTACGTCTACAAACATCATTTTATGTGCACAATCTCTTTTCGTTCTGATATATAAACTTTTAAAGAGCAGCTTTATAGTCTTCCATATTTCATACTTTGTATTGAAACATCCCATCAAAGTACTGTTTCTTTTATTGCTTAAGTGTCGTGGTCTGAGAAAGTGTTCCAGGGGCCGAAACTTGTGGTCAACCGATTTGGCTGAAACTTGGCACAGAAGTTGGTTAACATGAGATATTTGAAAAGCCAATTTGGCTCACTTCTCTGACTTTAAGTTTTAGAGTTTCAGGGGGGGTCTCATTTTTTGCCCTTTGAGCACAAAAAATCCAGCCTTTCAAGGGTCATTTTGAAAGTGCCATAAAACCCAACTGGTAAATTGTGCTGCCAAAGGAATTTGACGATGAATATTACTATCATAGAGCTTTCATTTCATGCATGTAACTTTGCCTTCAAGGTATTGGACAGAGAGGAGCCTGGGGCTAGAGTTTGACCAAAATTAATGTCAAAATTACAACTCAAAATTGCCATTTTTCAAACAATCAGTGTATCTACCTGCCTTCTTGCATAACATCCGTACCTAAATCATTATTTACTTTAGTGACCCAATTATCAAAATCAGTTGAGAAAAATTTGGCTTATCACGGTTTGTTGAATTTTTGTCACAAACACTCCATGCCTCTATAAGGTCATGCAAAATGGAATTTTGAGCATAATTCATGCCATAAACAAACCAAATTGTTGACATGAAGCCCTTATTCTGTATTTGGTCAGTGAAAATGAATTGTTGTAGCCAAATCAGTTTAATTGTTTAGAAATACTCTGATTCTTACCTTACAATTGCTCTTAAAGGCCTTTGATTAGCACAACAAATACCCTGATTTAGCAAAACAAGGGTTAATTTGTACTTTGAAAACCTAGTACCCATCAAACAGCACAAATGATGAAGGCCTTACCTCGATATAACGATCTTTCTAAACGATGCTTGAATTTTTCCTTGATTAATTTTCAGTTCCAAGTCATCATTCTTCACCGTTGCTCCAAGCATGGAGCATGGTTATTGTATTTAGCAACACAAGTTTTTTGTTTTACTATCGAGCTCTCCTAACTGTGCATTCCTTCTTGACGGATGGTTTCATTTACTCCGCTCTAGAGGACTCTGAAGTAACGGGTCACATCGACACTGCTATAAACTGCAGCTCGTATATCTCTACGTATATATCTATGTATGCATGGCCATGCTCCTTTACTGGTGGGTATTTACAAGAACTGTTCAGGCTGTTAACAGACATAGATTATATGCTAACGAACGTTTTCGTTAAGCTAACTTTATCTGGTAATCATAATAAAAATCAGGCCTGACAAAATATAGAAACTTTCCATGCTTGGAGCAACGGTGAAGAATGATGACTTGGAACTGAATATTAATCAATGAAAAATTCAAGCATCGTTTAGAAAGATCGTTTTATCGAGGTAAGGCCTTCATCATTTGTGCTGTTTGATGGGTACCAGGGTTTCAAAGTACAAATTAACCCTTGTTTTGCTAAATCAGGGTATTTGTTGTGCTAATCAAAGGCCTTTAAGAGAAATTGTAAGGTAAGAATCAGAGTATTTCTAAACAATTAAACTGATTTGGCTACAACAATTCATTTTCACTGACCAAATACAGAATAAGGGCTTCATGTCAACAATTTGGTTTGTTTATGGCATGAATTATGCTCAAAATTCCATTTTGCATGACCTTATAGAGGCATGGAGTGTTTGTGACAAAAATTCAACAAACCGTGATAAGCCAAATTTTTCTCAACTGATTTTGATAATTGGGTCACTAAAGTAAATAATGATTTAGGTATGGATGTTATGCAAGAAGGCAGGTAGATACACTGATTGTTTGAAAAATGGCAATTTTGAGTTGTAATTTTGACATTAATTTTGGTCAAACTCTAGCCCCAGGCTCCTCTCTGTCCAATACCTTGAAGGCAAAGTTACATGCATGAAATGAAAGCTCTATGATAGTAATATTCATCGTCAAATTCATTTGGCAGCACAATTTACCAGTTGGGTTTTATGGCACTTTCAAAATGACCCTTGAAAGGCTGGATTTTTTGTGCTCAAAGGGCAAAAAATGAGACCCCCATGAAACTCTAAAACTTAAAGTCAGAGAAGTGAGCCAAATTGGCTTTTCAAATATCTCATGTTAACCAACTTCTGTGCCAAGTTTCAGCCAAATCGGTTGACCACAAGTTTCGGTCCCTGGAACACTTTCTCAGACAATGACACTTAAGTTCATGTGGAGCTATAGACAGACATTGTCTGCATTGTCGGTTTAATTTGTTAATTTGTTAATTATTAGGGCGCTTTCCTTTATCAGCTATATTTCTGGAATCGTCGGTAGGTTTTTGAGGTAATGGTTTTCGCTTATTTTCAACCAATAAAATGCATGCATGAAATTACCGATACGTGTAATTGATTGAATTGATGGCGCATAAAGCAAACCTTCATAAAGATAAGTTTCATAAGTTGAGACTAGTGAGCAAATTAAACGTTGGAGAACTACTAAGAGGCTACACCAAATGGAAGGTAAGCGCTGTTGTGAACTAGTTGGCTGAGTTGCAATTATATCACGTTCCCCTCATCCTTAGAGCGTTAATCTTTCAAAGAGCAGAGTCACTTGGGAAAAACACCTAATCGCGATATCTAGCAGAAGTTATTTAGTCAAGTACATGTAAGGCAACGTGAGATCGAAAGTAACTTTTCAGCGCTCGTTTGCTGTTGTGATCCAAATATCTTCAACGAAAACATACGGAAAGCAAGTAACATGTGAACGGAGCGTTAGAGGACTGAAAGGACAGCCGTACCTTGTATAGGTTTGCTGGTCCCACCCATGTGAGATAACCTGCGGTAAAATTCTGCAGCGTTCTTGTTTGCTTTTACAGAAATCGCCCGAAGAGCTTTATTTCGCGGCTTTTCGTGAACTGGAAATGCTTTGGCAAGCGAAGCAACAAATGAATCTATATTGACGCAATTTATCATTAACGCATGATATCTAAGCGCTGGGTGGGATTAAAGCTCTTGATAACCGAGAAATGTCTGCATGGACTCATAAAAGTCATTTTAAAAAGGCGGACATCACTGCACACAGGTGTGATATGAAAACAAAAAAGTCTAATTCCTGTACATGTTCGAGAAGTGAGAAACAGCCTTTTAAGTTCTTGAAGAAAGCGCACTTTGCGAGAATCTCAGTCGCTGAATACGAAATATCTGCAACCAAGAAATCGCCGGAAAACAGTGTGATCAGAAATCCCAGTACTTTATCTTCTACTTGTTCTTACACGAGGTGGTAATGCCCTATTCAGAAACTTGCTGCACGCCGAACCGTTTGGAACATCTAATATACACCTTTGACCGTTTACAACGCCCACTCATCGAGCACCAATTGGTTTGGATGTGCCTGTGGTTGAATCTCTGTTAAGACACGTTATTTTTATTATAGTAAGTCTTACAGATTATGCAATCGAACGAAGAAGACTTATTACCGCCGGTTTAGTTAGGCTGACTTTTTATGGCCGTTTCCCTTTCGTTGGATTTTTGTACTAAACTTTTCATTCTGATGTCGAGAATCTGGATAATTGAAATCATATTAGCCGCCTTTAAGAAGTCACACCCAAATCCTCCTTTTGGTTAGTATTTTATGAGTATTCACGAGTAAGGCTATCTCTTTACAACGGCCTGTTGTGAACAGAAGTGACCCAATAACCGCCGTTATCTTTCCATTGGAATCCAATCCTCGCTCCTCATCGTTGACTTCCATTTCGGTTCATTCTCTGTTCACACCGCTCAAGAAAGTGTCACGAAAACCTATCCGATATGTGATGATTCAATTTCAAGACCGAAGAAGCGCAGCATCGCTCCGGTTCAAAAATCTATCCGAAATCAGCCGGTCGTTTTGTGTGTGAACGAAAGCGCTACCCGCCATGTTTTGGTGCAGGCGCAAGAGCTATCCGGTGTAGTGTAGATATAAGCTGAGGGAACGTATTCCCAATTGAGAATGATTTTGATTAAATGGCATTAAAATCCCCGAGTCATACCCACTCTAGATAAAATCACTTTGTAAGATCCACTCAGGTTGCTTAATTAAAGTCGTGCCGCCAATTACGTGTTAAAACTGAGTGCGTTCTTTTCAGAATATTTTGGAATTGGAGTACACACAATTTTCCTTTATTTTCTCATTATCGGAGAAATTCGTTTTTTTTTGGAATGAATAGAACAGTATTTCGTTCGTCCTGCCCTTGACAGATAGTTCTCAAACTCATTAATTATTCAAAAGCCAAAGACAAAGGAAATCATGCACCGTGACGTGTTTGGATATTTGATGAAAAACTCCTCGTTTTTGTATCCTTAATTTCCCCTTCAAAATCAGTTTGTTTGAGAAGTTATATCAAACACTCGTCACAGTGTTTCATCACAATATCAAAAACCTCGAAGTTCGTCAAAAATACTCCGCTACGCGTCGTATTTTCAACTCTCTTCTCGGTGTTTGATATGTGATGAAACACTGTGTCTCGTGTTTGATATATTACATGAACTCGCGGAATACAGTGAATACAGTGATATTCAAACAGCTAAGATCTCCAAAGTTATCATAATAGCGTAAAACCAGTTCAAACTGCGAGCAGACCCATCAGTTCACATCATGTGCACTTTTAGTGCGTCGCTTGTTTTAGTCTCCCGTTCTTAAAAACACAAACAAACAAACAAACAAGAAAACAAACAAACAAACTAAAATCCAATGACATGGATTTTGCCGAAATAAAACATCTTTTCAATTCCAAGGTCATTGTCAAGTAGTTTTTGAAGTTTGTCTCGGCAACTCCCGACGTAAAATCGATGGTAAATTATCTAGTCACCTCGACGACAGTCCCATAATTGTTCACGTAATATATCAAACACGAGAAGGTGTGTTTCATCAGATATCCAAACACTGAGAAGTAGGTTGAAAAAACGAGGCGCAGCCGAGTTTTTTAAACGACTTCGAGGTGTTTGGATATCTGATAAAACACACTTTCGAGTGTTTGATATGGCTTCTCAAATGATCAATAATTCTTGGAGAAATTCAAGGCTAAAGTTGGCAAAATTTTATGGTAATTAGGATCACATATCCAAACCACGGTCACGGTAGTGATTTTCTTTGTTTTCTCTTGATAAATTATTAATGAGTTTGAGAAAGTGTCGATGAACAGAGAGAAGTTGTGCATATTCTGAGGTTATACTTATTAAATAATTCCTTGGACAACAAAACTCGTAAATATTAGATTTAGGAATTGTATTTGTCTGCTCTATTCATGTAAGCTCACTGATGTCACGAGGGATCTCCTTTGAAAAGCTCTGTAGAGCTTGCTACAATCCCCTGCAATTATACGTTATTTTTAAAGCAGATATATAGATGTATAGGATGAGCAGAGAAATAATAACAACAAACGGCATCATTTATCATATTGTTATTATTTCTCTGCTCATCCTATACACGAAGTCTAATTTTAATCGTTGTATAATTAGGTTCGAAATTTATCTTTCTAGATTCGTCAACTGTTCATCGATTCACCATGAAGGCCATTTTCTTTGTTATTTTTGCTCTTCTGATTGTGTCCACCACTGCACGATCTTATCGCAAAGGTAGGTAAAATAAAACATAGAAAATGCAAGAATGAGTAGACTCTTTTACAGTGATCATGACGAATCGTAAGAGAGGATCGAAGGGCGAACTTTTCTGCCCCTTTTAAACTTAAGCTGAACTCCCCTGTTTAGTCTTCCGAATGAGTGCATTCATGTCAAAAAGAGAAAGAATCCAATTTGATCAAGTGCTTTAGATTTTAGAAGGTGAATTTTGCTTCCAAAACCTCCAAATTGATAAGTGAATAACATTTTATAAAACATTTGTTTTCTGAGTTGAAACGCATGCACCATTTGCTGATAAAATTTACATTGTGTATAGCAGTTAACACAGAGGAACAATGCATGGAAAAAAGAAAAAAGTCACTGTAATAGCCCGTTGCGGAGTTCAGATGGAGACTGGGAATGAGTTTTCATATAATCTGGGAATTTTCATATAATCAGAAATAATAAAGAAATATAATCAGTCCATCACAAGAAAGATTGAATTTAAATTAGGGGGTGTTTACATGGGAAAACTCGCCCCGGTGCGAGTTTGATACCGGTATATTATTGTGATTTCATACCGTGTTTACATGAATGGACACTTCATGTCGACAAACGTGATTGTGACGCCCAGGTGACGCCATATTGGATTGGATGTCGAAGAATGCACATGCACTACCTCTTCCAGACTCCCAGGAGAGTGATTTCATGCTGGAGCGAACAGCCGTACCGCGTTTACATGACATCGGAATGAGTTTTCGTACCGGAATGAGAATCTCGCCCCGGTACAGTTACTGGGGTGAACTCGCACCAGTATGACTCGGTCTGGTATTAGATTTTGTGTTGATTTCATGTAAACGAATAAAGAGCCACAAGAGGGAACTGGAGTGACCTCGTACCGGAATGAAAGTCGCGCCGGTATCACGGAAACACTTCCTTAGTCAGAGTTTCTGTCTTTAGATTACAAACATGTAGAAGGCTTTCAAGGTAGTCGGAAAAATTAGAGGCTTTGTATTGGGATTTGGGGAACGCCATCTCAGAATTAAAGACATTTATGTGGAATTTGGGCGACCTTTGACAAGTAACAGTCTGGTGACTACGCAGTGAAACATAACCAAACTTGGTGATGGTTTTTTATTAATTTCTCCGTGTGACGTAATTTAAACAACGTGCAAACTAGGGCCCAGCTCCTTTATGAACTTCGGAACGGGCAATGATAAAGAAAAATCTGATGGATTTTTTTTTTTGTAAAATACTGATAAATCTACTTTTTTGTTGTTGTACATCCGTAGTCTGGGATCGAAATCACGACTATGGAAACGATGCTGATGTACGACTATTTGATCGAGAAAAGTCTTCTGACTTTTCTGAAGATCTTTCTCATTCGCCAGATGCTACGAAGGAGTTGGGAGAAGGCAATGACGAACCGGTGGAGATTTGCTCCAAGGTGTGCCGTGATGTGTGTGAGCCAATTTCCAAGTAAGTTTCCCAGATTTTAAATGTGCAGCTTAGTCATACAAATTATATAATACAATACAAACTTTATTGACACTCCTTGAAGAAGGCTTCCAGTGACAAAATTATATATTACAACTAATCACTAAATTAAAGCTAGAACAATTTTAAAATTACATTAAGAAAACAAGAATAAAAAGTAGGTATGAACAACGATAAAAAGTAACATAATGAAACAGTCAAAAAACTAAACAACAGCTATAATGAATGAATGAATCAATAGCTGTAATGTAAAGAAATTTATTACAAAAAAGTGAGAGTAAAAGTAACATAACATTTTTTATTCTTTTTCAGGTGATGTCGTTAAGCACCGAACATAACGAGGAATTAGTTTGCTATCGGGCACTAACCACGACTAATTGTGAAGACCGTTTAAGATTAAATTAAGGATTTTACTAGTGTAAGCTAAAGTGGGATGACATTAAAAGCACGTAAACGAAAAAAATGTTTTGACTGATTAGACTGTGTGATTTTCTCTGCAACTTGCGTGGGCTGCGTTAGAGCTATTAACGACGTATCTACACCAATTTGGAAAAAGTGCTCAAAGGTGTGGGAAATGCAGTTTCTTCTGTAGAAAAACGTACAGTTACAGTAAGATCCTTTTAGATTTACGTCAAATATTTGACATGTTAACGTGCCATACAAGGCTGATAAGTGACTTTTTGGCTCCAAGTCAGGGGATGTTTCACTGCGTTTTCAGTTGTTCCCTAGATTTCTATTTTCAACCCTTTAAAAGTTCGCTGGGATCTCCTTCAAATTCCGTTGATTGTAACTGTGTTGTGGCATTCGAATTTGCTGACACGTTTCCGGTACCAAATATTACTATCCGAAAGCAGCGGCCTTAGTAGCCTCCCTTGCAGACGCTCATTTGGCTCGTCACACAATCTTTCCTCTGTCTACGAGGAAGGCTACAGTCTCAGGGGATTTTCTGCAAGCTGGAACCAGGAAATATGTCGGTTATCAATGACCTCACCCTCGGCCAAAAAAAAAAAAAGGAAATAAATAAATTTTAAAAAAGCCCCAACCCCCGCCCCCCATGCCTCCTTCGGGAGCCTTTTTAAAGAGCAGCACCAAGGTGCTATCAATGGGCATGCTGGTAAATGATGTGATTGTGGTGTGATGTGATTGGCCAATTGCTGCCACCATGATGCTGTTCGGACTGTGTCCAACCACCACTAAGTTCATTGTAGGCAAAATTAAAACAAAAAGGTTGTGGTGTTTGTTACCTTGCTTTGCACACCATTTTCCTATGTCTGTCCTCATAATGGTGATTGCTGTGAAAATATTTACCTAAAAATCAGGATAAGCTGATAGCCAATTTACACTTTTTAAACAACAATTAAAATTAAAATTGTTCTTTCTCATCAACACAGATGCCCAAAAAAAAAATATACCAAACAACGTACAAAGAGTATATATGAAAGTAGTCTCAGATAGCTAACAGAGCTTTTAAGCAACTGTGAGACAGAAATGAAAGGAGAAATTTAATAAAAGTAGTCAAGAACCTTAAAATGATGCTACAGCGAAGAAATTGTAAACGTTTGCTAAGAAAACGACGCATTTCAAGCTTATACGTTCGTATAAATATGCATCACAGACTTAAAACTAAGTGTTATTTAATTACAAACAGGTTTTCACGGGAGCGAAAGAAATAATCTTATCAACATTTCGTGGTCGTGGTTGTTTTCGCTTACAAACCGCTCTCAAACTCCGTTTGGTAAACATGTGATACCTGCAAACTAAATTTAGCCATCGGAAAAAATGTGTGATTGAAGCGGTGTACACAATACATGTAAGTAGTGATAGGTGCACCGAATTATACCCGGTAAATGAGCAGCCATGAACATAAAGTGAGCAGCCAGAATAAAATTAAAACAAAATGCGCGGGAATATCCTAATTTATGCAGCATAAATTATGTGTTGGTAGAAAATTTTTTTTGGTGGATTCTTATTAACGCGAGGCGGAATAAATTTATAAAATGCGCGGGAAATTTTATAAGCAATAATTATGAAGTCACAAAAGAATGTGTGGGTGTGTTGACAGGTTAGGGGGTACTTTTGATTGATGGGTCCTTGACAAGTAAGCAGCCCAACGCTGATTGGTCGTTGCCGAAATAAAAGCGCGCGTTTAGCAAACGCATTATCTCGCATTTGGATTTTGTAAAAAATCTTATTTTTGAGGTTCTCGTAAATTGCCCGCAAAACGAATAATTTTATTACGATGGCTTTCACCAACTCTACCGATATCGAAGCCGCGTCAAACAGATGTTCTACCATGGAAGAATGGGAGAATTTAACAACTTCCATGGAGATTCCTGAAGATTTGATCCCGATAGCGTACCAGAGGCTTCTAGAGCTCAGTTTTCAAGATATTTCATTTGAGGTAAGTTATCATGCATTTATACCGATTTACTGATGAGCTGTGTCGATTCATCGTCTACAGAATATTTTCTAATCGAATGTTTTTTATTTAAGCTTCCAACCGAGCATACAACAGAGGTTGTTAATTTGGACCACGCGACAACTAGCGGTACTGCTGTAATGGTACGTATCCAGATGGCTTAAAACTCTAAATCATTTTCGCTTTTTTCTAATTTGACAAACATATTGTTCATATTTTAGTTGCAAGATAACGAAGCTACATGCGCGTTAAATGAATTGGTGGAAACATGCTCCGAACCGGAACAGGTAAGTATGATGATATTTGCAAGGTCGATTTTTTAAGTACCTATTTGTGCTAAGTCTTTATCTCATTGAATTGTGGCTGTCTTTTTTAGGAATCAGACCTGGAGATGTCAGGTGAAGTTCGTGGAGATTGTTCTAGCGTTGAGGTTAGTTTTAAAAAAGACCGATTGACCACGATTTTCGTTTTATAGCCACCGTTTTAAGTTTTAGTTTGAAGACTCCATAACATGGATTTTAATAAGCTTTTGAAATTTCTTTTGAGTCATACCGCAGTAAATTATAGAACAATAGTTTTTTTGATGTGGTGATATTTCACCCTGCAGCCTTTGCTCTTCACAATCTGTTGTAGTAGTGAGTGACAAACTTTTTCCTTTCTCTATTCCTTAGTTACAGGACAACGAACCGTTAACCGCCTTCGATGAACTGATTGAAAAATTCTCTCAACTAGAACAAATAAGTTTGACGTTACTTTCACAGACAAAAAAAATATTTAATGCATTTTTATGTTTATCCATTATCTCATTGTGGTTGCTTTCTCTTAAGGAGTCAGCGATGAAACCGAGAAGTAATTCTTCAGGTGAAGTTCGTGGAAATTGTTCTAGCGTCGAGGTGAGGTTTTACGACATAGCGATTATATATAATGGAACATGCTTCTCGTTTTCTAGCCCCCGTTTTAAGTTTTAGTTTAAAGACACCATGACATGGATTTTAATAAACTTTTGAAATTTCTTTTGAATCATACCGCAAATCTACTCACTGATGCAGTAAATTTTAAACAATAGCTTTTTTTATGTGTTGACATTTCACACTGCAGTCTTTGTTCTTCACGATCTGTTGTCGTAGTGACTGACAAACTTTATTTTCTCTCTCTATTCCTTAGTTACAGGACAACGAACCATTAAGCGCATTCGATGAAATGATGGAAAGATACTCACAATTAAAACAAGTAAGTTTGACGTTTACAGAAAATAAAAAGGGTTTTTAAAAATCTTTTTATGTTAAGCTATCATCTCATTGTGATTGCTTTTTCTTTAGGAGTCAGCAATGAAAGCGAGAAGTATTTTTCCAGAGGGAAACTTTTCTAGCGTAGAGGTAAGTTTGGTTTTCAATATTCTGAGTAATTGACACAGGATTTTTTTTCCAGTCGCCGTTTCTAGTTTTGAATAACATTTTACTTGTGAAAATGTGTTCTTGACTGTTTAAGTTTCTAAAGGCACCATAAGAAGGCGGAGTTTTTTCTCAATACTTTTTTTTGTTCTTTTAGAATGTTAATGAGTCCGCGCAACGTACACTCCAGAGCGGGGGCGGCAGAAAAAGACCTGCAAAGGTATAGACTTTTTATTATTTTTCTATATTTTTTTTATTTTTTAAATGCGTTTTTATTTTGAACAGGAGTGATGTAAAGGTTTTGTTTGTAATTTATTTTGATAGGACAAGGAGCAAATAATTCCTTCAAAAAAGAAACGTCACGAGTGTAAAACCTGTGGGAGAATTTTCACTCAAGGAAAAAATTTAACTCAACATAAGCAGATCCATAGAGAGGAGAATAACTTCAAGTGCTCCATGTGCGATAAGGCATTTCGACGCAAGTCCAACTTGAAACGTCACGAGACGCAAGTACATACTCGGAGGGCAGCACAACGCGAATTCACATGTAAAACATGCGGTGAGAAGTTTCAAAACATGGCTCCTTTCCGAGCTCATCAGAAGTCGGCCCACACAGAAACCTCTACGGCCAAGAAAAGAGCCAGTGAAAACCGATCAGGTTGGTATTTTTTTTAAGTTTTAAGCGATTTTACAGATTTTGCACGATACCTTTATTGTTAAATGCGAAATCAACTGCTTTGTGTCACATTCGTTCAATGGTGTGTGAAGATACTCATTACATTAAAGACAATAGGAATCAGCATATATATAAATAACGTTTTGGGTTAATTTATTTTATAATGGTCAAACCCCATTAACAACTTAATTGCACAGTTTATGTAAACATCACGCAAGGATAATGTTCAAAAATTATCTTTTTTAAATATGATCATACCTTCACTGATGGGAGCTTCACTTATATTTAAACATTTTGTAAGCTAATTTTATTCTTGTTTAGAACCGACAAAAAAGAAATCAAAATCAAGTCCTCTAAAGACAACAGCAACCACAAGTTCAACTTGGCTTGAAGATCCAAGGGCTTTCAGCAACCTCCCTGACAACCAACAGCAGGATGTCACACCAGAGTTTACACGCCATTGGCATCAGATAAGAACAAGGTTTAGTCGGAATAACCGCCTTCTAGACTGGTATAATTTCCGCCTGTCTTCCTTACAACCTCAAGAGATAACTTCATATCTTGACGACATCTTCACAGACCAGACCACTGTCTATAAACTGAACATTTCGTTTGGCTTCATTTTAAGAAATAATGAGACAGGTGCACTGCAGTACTACTACGCTTCTCGTAATAACAACCATATTTTTGACGCACCCTTCCAGATCACTTCAGCGGCTGACCTGCAACAAGTTCGGAAGAAAATGAAGAAGGTGAAGGAGAAGATATAATTGATACTGATGGTGAAGAAGAGGATATTGAGGTAGAGACGGAGGAGGATCGTACTTTTATAAACGACGAGGAACTTACCGAGCAAGGTCCGTCCTTTTATCGAGCTTTAGACTATGTGCTCCCAGAACAGAGTAAAAGTGACTTTGACAGAGAACAACCGACAGAACCCAGGAAGATGAAACAAAGTCCTTTGAGAAAACTGAAAGAGAGACTAGAAGACTTCTTAAAAGAACTCCCAGTTATTGGTTTTAACTCTGGAAAGTACGATTTAAAAGCAGTGAAAGAGTTTCTCTTTCCCGTCATGGTTAAAAAAGAGCAAGTACAGTTTACGATCAAGCGTAACAATAATTTCATGTGTCTAAAAACTGAGCACCTCCGTTTCCTGGACGTCACGAACTTTCTAGCACCTGGTTTTAGCTACGAAAAATTCCTGAAAGCTTACGAATGTCCTGGATTCTTCCCGTACGAATGGGTGGACTCTCTTGACAAGCTCCAACATCCAGCACTCCCTCCCCATGAGGCATTCTATTCATCTCTCTCCAATAAAAACATATCCTTCGAGGAATATAAATACTGTCAGCAAGTGTGGACAGACAACAATATGCTAACATTCAGAGACTTCCTAATCTGGTACAACAACCTTGACGTTCAGCCTTTTTGCGACGCATTAGAAAAGATGAGTGCATTTTGGAAAGCAAAAAGAATCGATATGCTACGGCAAGGCATTTCCATCCCCGGCATCACTTTAATCTATCTCTTTTCTACTCTGGAACCTGGTATCTTCTTTTCTCTATTTAACGAAAAAAACAAAGATCTGTACACGCTCTTCAAACAAAACTTGGTTGGCGGCCCTTCTATCATCTTCCACCGCTACCACGAAGCAGGAAAAACAGTGATCAGAGAACATGAGATGAAATCACAAGGAAAGACGCCTAAACTCTGTCAGAAAGTCGTTGGATATGACGCAAATGGACTGTACTTATGGGCAATAATGCAGGAGATGCCCACGGGCTCTTTTACAAGAAGAAGAAAGGAGAACGAGTTTAGAGCTGAACAAAACGTGAAAATGGCAACGCAATGGTTGGAATGGGAGGCTCACTCAAGAAACATTAACATCCGTCACGAAATGAATGACATCGAAAAACGTATCGGAGAGAAACGGCTGCCTGTGGACGGTTCTCACGGACCATCCCAGACTGTATTCCAGTTCCATGGATGCTACTGGCATGGTCATCAGTGCTATTTAAACGAGGGCAAGGAAATGAACGATACGAGAAAGAAACCAATGGTCGAGCTCAGGAAAGAAACGGAAAACATCTCGGCGTATATCAAGGATCAAGGATATAATCTCGTCGAGATGTATGAATGTCAATGGTTAGAGTTGAAGAGAACCAACCTGGAAGTCATCCACTTCATACAGTCCAAGTTCCGCCGCCCATTTGGCAACTACGTCACACTAAACGAAAAACAAATCCTGTCTGCCATCAAGAGGGGAATTCTCTTTGGAGTAGTAGAGTGCGATATACGTGTACCTGAGGCTCTCAAACAGAAATTCTCAGAAATGCCCCCAATTTTTAAAAACACCGAGATATCACGAGACGACATTGGGCCATACATGAAAGCGTTCGCGGAAAAGCACAACCTCATGCGTCGTCCTCGCCGCAGTCTGATCGGGAGTTATTTCGGTGAGAAGATCCTGCTTGCAACTCCCCTCATCAAATGGTACCTGGAACACGGGCTGAAAGTCACTAAAATCTATCAGATTATACAATATACTCCAGTTCCGTGCTTCAAGCCGTTTGGTGAAGCTGTTTCTGATGCCAGACGCGCAGGGGATGTTGATCCCAACAAGGCTATCATAGCAGATACTATGAAATTGGTAAGAAAACTAAAAGTAATTTCTTAAGTATAATATCGTTTGAGGTAAATCAATTTCTTTTTCTCTTCTTTTTATCTCTCCTTTTCTTTTAGGTTGGAAATTCCAGTTACGGAAAAACCATTACTGATCAAGAGCGCCACAGAGACGTGAAGTTCTGTGAAGAAACAGAAGCCTCCCGACTGATAAACAGCCCATTTTTTAGACAAATTGAGGAGATTGACAGAGAAACGTATGAAATACAAAGCTGTAAGAAAACTATAAAGTTAAATTTACCAATGCAAATAGGTTTTTTTGTTTATCAGTACGCAAAGTTGCGAATGCTCCAATTTTATTTTGATTTTTTTGACAAGTATTTAGATAGAAGTGACTTTCAATATTGTGAAACTGACACTGACAGTGCTTATGTTGCTCTTTCGGGTCCATCGGTTGAAAGTTTAGTCGAACCTGAATTAAGAGTCGAGTATGAGAAAGAAAAATCTAATAGGTTCCCAAGAACAGACACCCCTGAGCACAAAGCCTTTGACAAGAGAACACCTGGGCTCTTTAAAGAAGAATGGTCGGGGGAGGGAATAATTGGACTTAGCAGTAAAACGTATTATTGTTTCGGACCAGAAGACAAATTTAGCTGTAAAGGTGTGAACAAAAGGTGTAATGAAATCAGCAAAGATAAGTATCTCAGTGTTTTACTCACCAAGCAGAGCAGTTCAGGGATAAACAAAGGTTTTCGAGTAGTTGAAAATAGCATGTATACTTATCAACAAGCTCGTGATGGATTTTCATACTTTTATCCGAAACGCAAAGTCTTGGATGATGGAGTGAGTACACTGCCTTTAGACATATAAGTATTGTAAAAATTTTGAGTTCTTGTATATAGGTTTTCACCCCCTTTACACTGTACATATTTTGAAGACTTAATTTTTTTAAAGAATTTCATTTTGTACATAGTATTTTGAAAATAACCATGGTTTGATATAATCATGGCTTGATTTCTGCTTAGCCACGCGAGCGTGTGTATTCCACGCGAGTTCCCACGCGCAACCTTGGGAAACACAACGCCAAAATGTGGCGTTTGTGGCGCTTTTGGCGCTTTTGGCTGTCGTTTCGTGTTAAATTAACAATAAATTTCATGTCATTAACAGTTTTGTTCAGTAGGAATCCAACTTTCACAGAGATAACATGGTGCGGAGGAAATGTAAACATTGTCCGATACCAGATTGTGGGTCAAAATATTTAGTTCGATTAGCAGATCATTTAAGACTAGTACACGAGTTAACAGAGTTGGAGCGAAAATATTGGCTGCAATTTGCTAAATTACAAAACACTAACATGATTCGTGTGTATGACAAAGAGGCTGAACCTAAAACGATTTTTCTATAAATGAGAGTGCACACAGTTCAAACAGTCAGTTGTGATCATGGACACGAGATGGAAACACCCTTTTCCAGCGCTTATTGCTGGGCCGACATGCTGTGGAAAAAGTCAATTTGTAAAACGTTTGCTAGAGTCTGGTGAGGAGATGATTGATGGTGCACCAGAGAATATTATATGGTGTTATTCATTATATCAGTCCGCTTATGATGAAATGCAAAATAGTATTCCAAACATTCAGTTTGTGGAAGGAGTTCCCACTGACTTAGAATCCATGATTAACCCCTCCATAAGAAATGCTGTAGTCATTGATGATCTCATGCAGGAGGTTAGTAATTGTCCCCGAATTACAAGTCTGTTTACCAAGGGATGTCATCACCGTAACTTAAGCGTCATTTTTATTCTACAAAACATTTTCCACCGTGGAAAAGAACTTAGAGATATGAGTCTGAACTGTCACTACTTAGTTTTGTTCAAGTCTCCGCGAGATAGCAGCCAAGTCACTCATTTAGCAAAACAGATGTTTCCAGGCCATTCCAAATACATGTTAGAATCCTTCCAAGATACAACCAGTAGGCCTTATGGCTATTTATTATGCGATCTCAAAGCACAGACTCCTATTGACTTTCGGTTGCGAGCTAACATTTTCCCCGGGGAAACACAGTACGCTTACGTCAGAAAGGTATAAAAAAGCCTTGTCACAGCGTTGTGAGTCAGTTGAGCATGGCCCAGCGATTGAGAAAGAACCACGATTTTTTGAAGCTTCTCACCAAGTGTACTCCTGCTCAACGTAAGGCGATTTTGAAAACGGCTGACGACAGCTTGGTAAAAACCATTTGCGAGTGTGTTTTGAACGTCCTTAAAGAAACAGTGCCTGTCAGTAGACCAGCCAAAAGAAAGCTTCTAAAGCACAAGAAATCACTGATTGCTCTTGCTGAAAAAAGTACTCCACTAAACAAGAAAAAGAAAATATTAGTGCAACACGGAGGGAATTTTTTAAGTATTTTATTACCACCCGTGCTCCGTGTGTTGAGTTCGATTCTTCTCTAAAATGAATCACGCTAAACGAATGGTTCTCGTGCCTGAAACAACACTAGAGCGTTTACAGCAACGTCAGCAAATATTAACACCACCAGTGACACAAACACTGAAAAATTTGGATAGTGAGATGGGAGAAATTTTATCCAGTAAACAACTCGACGATGAAGAGAAAGCAAAACTATATAATCAAGTCTTGCAGCGTTATCTTACTTACTACGATCAGCGAAAAAGTGAACCGCTTCACGTGAAACTAACAACACCTAAGCCCGTGGAAACACCTAAACAAGAAGAAGCTAAGGAAACAACAGAAGAACCGGCCCCTGTCGAGAAACCTGCGCTATCAACGGTAGAACAAGAAGTGATGAAAAGTGTACCCAAACTGTACAAGTCTGGGGCAAGACAGCTGTTGGATAAAATTAAAGAAAACCAGAACGTGCTGCATTGGAACGAAAAGGGGGAGCTATTGTATGAAAACAAACCGATATCTGGCTCTCATTTAGTGGATTTAGTGAATGATACGCTGCGTCATCGAAAAGGTTTCGAGCCTGTTGGTTGGTCTGTGTTTGCTAGAGGTCTGGCACGAATGAATATTCCCGAGAACATAGTCCGAAATCCGCAGAGGCAGAGCACCATCCGAGAGTTTAAAACAAGAGTTAGAGACGAGACTCCAGATAGCCCATCTCGCTGGTTACCTACCCCACCCTCTAACGAGCCAACTGCGAAGAAGCAAAGGCGACAAATTGCAAGCCCACGCCCGCAAGTTGCTAGATGGCTGCGATTATAAATAACAATATCAGACGTTTTACTATTGTAAATCACTTTCTTTATTTTGATCACTCAATAAAATACGTTCAAAGTTAATTACAGTGTGTTTATTGAACTTGATGCTGTGGTTTCGCTGCTTGTTTGTTTATAGGAGTGTGATGGGTTTTTTTTTTTGGAAAATTACAGGGAAATGTTTTTCGATAAAGTGCTTAACAAGAAAATCATTGCGTTGTTTATTATTGGAAAAACGATATACAATGCTGCTCATACTAATATTTCGACATCGACATAAGGCAAAATACAAGCAATAATGCCCACACACTTTACTTGTCATGCTTTGTAATGTCAAAGTGTTAAACTTCCAGCTGCTAGAATTATTGTTCAAAAAACTAGTAAATGTTCCAGTATAATTGCTTGGAGGCAATCCATAAGAGTCGAAAAATCCTGCCTCTTTGTCCTTGGTGAAATAAAACGCAACCCAGTGTGAACCAGGCTTTTCACTTGTATCCACATTGGCAATGAACAAGGCTGGGTAGGAAGATACACTTGTGGGTAGCTGGTCTGAAGGATACACCCCTTGAAACACACCACGCGTATAGCTATCTTTTCTCAAAACTTGGGCCAGCTGAATGGTATCCATTCTAGTTTGTGTAGTCGTATAGAACGTTTCTGCTCGCGTCAATCTCAATCACGTTTTGAAACTCGGCATAGATGATGAGGTTAACCGTGTTGGCAAGCGCTTGTTTAAAATGAAGCTCGACACGAAGGTTGCCTTGTTTTATAAGCTCAAAATGATCACCCGAGCAGTGGTCTGGGGACAGGTCAAAACAGAAGGCTGTGTAGCCAGAGCCATAATCACTTCGATTTATTTGATTGCCTGCATCTTGGGAAAGCTTTCCAGTACCAGAAAAAAGGCTTTGAAATCCAGCTATAAAGTTCTGACCACCGGCATCGTCAAATTTGAGAAACAGGGGTTTTCGTGGTATTTGTTCCCCGTCCACGTAAACGCCCACTTGAGTGAGGTTATGGTGCTTGAAGTGAAACGGGTTGGAGTCATATGTCCCGTTATAAGCTGCTGAATCTACCAATACTAGGACTAGGCGCTTCGGAATGTGACCCAGAAAAAGGTTATCTGGCGTAAAGGTACTGAACCCTGTTGGAATGGAGAGAACTTTGCAATCAACTCTGCGGATAGGATATTTAGCTGTCGCTTGCTTCAGTGCAGCCGCGTGTCCCAAAGCAATAGAAGAGGCCACTTTTACTTTTCGAACATAAAGGATTGCTTCTGTGATAACCACCTTGTGATTAGCTCCGGGGGCAGATGAGACTAGGCAGAAAGAATTTTTGGCTCTGTTAAGCTTTAGTCGTAGATTAACTCCGTTCAAAATTAACCGATCTTGAAAAAAAATATCGCTGTGGATGGGGCCCACCATATCGACCGTGTTACTTTGCTTCGTAAATGCATAACGAGCGTTTAAACCCATATTAGCATTATCCTCTTCTTCCACAGGGTTTACAACATCCATCTTCCCGGGAGTGTCTTTGTAAAACATGGCCATTGATAGTTGACTCGATTTGGCGTCTCCTCCGTAGTTCAGCAATGTTTCAATTATGGCACGATATGGATAAGTATTGGTCGATGGGGAAATAAGTCGCTCGTTCAAAGAAACATCCACTTGCGAAAAGAGGGAATGTAGAAATAGATTCACTGGTCCCACTTGTTCGTTTGGGTCTAAAGCTGCCCCGTTTGCTTTGGTGATCTTTGCCTTTACAAACAGCTGGGTTCTTGCTAAGTCCAAATATTCTTCTCCAGTTCCAGAGACGTTAAATTCTATAGGGCTACTGTCAGTAATGTTACTGAGGGGGTGATATTCAATCCATTGCCCCTTGGTGGTAGATGTCTGCGTAGCTGGAATCGTAAAGAGATCAAGTTCCGATTTGGTGCATTCTTGAGATTCGTGATGAACAAAAGCCATTTTTCTCCTTTAATTTAAGAAGGAATATTTATATTCGAGTTTTTTATGCTGTTGCGGAGATGTTTTCCGTTTCTTGCCTGGAGGCAAACTGTTTTCTCTCGGCTGCGCTCTCCTTTTTGTACCTTTTCGACCTGCGCCTGACTGAGGAGAATTTTGGGAAGGTAGACCCAGGGCTTTTTTACCTTGCTTAGTGAGCGCCGTTTTAAAGTTTTCTCCAGCTAACACATCTTGTGCAACATTGACACCAGTTTGCAAAGCTTTTTTACCAAGCATTTTCACACCCTGTCGTAGGTGCGGCACAGCAAATCGAAATAGGCCTTTAAATATGGAACCTAATCCATACCCTTGCTGAAATCGACCACCATGGAAAGCTGGTAAATTTCCACCTTTTTGTTTGGCTTGATCTAAATAATACTGTTCGTACAACTTGTGATTTGGAGTATGAATTTTCTTCATGTCACTCTTTAAAAGTTCACGGGACGACTCTGTTGAAAATGAAGTGTAAGCAATACTCTTCCGAACTCGAATGGCACAAACTCTCCTGTGTCGCGCTTTATGTTGACTTCGATTGATTCGAATGGTCTTCTGCTGACAGGTACATATTGCGGGCGAATGAAAGACTTGCTGATTCTCTGCCCTTCTTTTCCTTCCACGGGAACGATTCGAAGTAAGGGAACAAGTGCGTCTCCGACAAATTGTGACTGTATGATATCACAATAAATATAAAGATCATGAAATCCGTGTTCCAAGTCTACTGCTCTTTCAGCGGTCGATGTTTTGGAAATAACCTTACCCGGAGTAAATCCTAGCACGTATCCTATGTCACCAAAATAAACTTCTGCATTGTTTTGTAAATTAACAGTCACCTTTCTGTTAAGCATATCGTACGTAAATTTTACGTCATCGCCAAAACGCTTCCCGATCAACTCGTTCATCTTTGAAAGAACCTCTTCAGTTGAAGAATAATAACCAGGTGGAATGATAACTGCCTCCCAGACCCCAGCTAATTCTTGGTTCCGAAGGTAAAATCGATTCTCAAAATTTCCTTGCACATTATTCCAGCTATGAGGGTAATGAATTTCTGTTAGGGCTACTTCCCAGTCCCCGGTCAAGCTGATTGTCTGAGGTAAACAAACCCGGTACTCTGTTAGCGTATTCTTGGGAAATTTATCGAGGCTGCTATTGCTAGGAAGGTGAAGGTAGAACTGTGTTACCTCCATCGTATCTTGTGTTCAAATGAACAGTTAACTCTAGATATTTTCAATTTATAAGGAGGCATGAAACAGTCATTTTGTAATTTCACATTCTTTTATTGATCGCATTAAAAAAAACTTTACAATTTCGAAATATCACTTCCAGGAACCCAGGAATCAAATTTTGGATCTTCGTAGCCTTTCCATCTGACAAGATATTCCACCACCCCGTTTCGCTTTCTTTTGCGTAAGATTTTTTCAACTCGATAGACATCATCGTTCTTGATTACTTTTTGCAGTTCAGGTTCGTAGAATGCCCCGTCTAGGATCTCTCCAGCATCATCTTTCAGTTTATAGACGGGTACTTGACGCGCAAATCGTTTGTAGATTGTGAACATTTCGTCAGTAAAATTGGGAAGGTAAGATTTTTCAAAGATTCTTTTAGCCTTACTTATTCTTACACGATCTCCCACTTGAAATTTGAAGCGAACTCGCTTTTGCACATCACCACCATAGAGTGTGTCCCACACCTTATCTTCGTTGGCTTTGGTGACTTGACTTGGTTTCATTTTAATACTACGATGGTAAGTGTTATTGTAAGATTTTACCAACTGAGATAACACATCGATGTAACAGAGGGTGTTTTTGGCTGTGAAATATTTGTACATTTTATTTTTAAATGTCCGATTGAATCTCTCCACCACTGATGCTTTGAGTCCTGAATTGACTGTGAAGAAATCAATGTTATTTTCTCGTAGATATTTCTGAAATACGCGATTAAGGAATTCAGTGCCCTGATCTGTTTGAAGCTTTATGGGTTTGCGCCCAGACGAAAGTATGTTCTTAAAGGCTTTCACTAACTCTTGGCCCTGTTTCGTCTTCAAGGGAACAACCCAAGCATACTTGCTGAAGATATCTATACAAGTCAATAAGTATTTATATCCCTTGTTATAGCAACTAAGTTTTTGAACGTCGACCAAATCCGCTTGAAACTGGGCATTTATACCAGGTACAATCACCCGACTTCTTTTGTAATGTCTCCGGGCTGGTTTGTGTAGCGTGTAAACATCTTGTTGACTCAACCAATCTTGGACTTGTTTTCGAGAAATCTTACTCTTGCCGTCCTCTTTGACTGCTCTGTACAAAGCATCTAAACCACCGAAACTTGCGGGGTGACTTGGATTGAGATAAATGCTGGCTAGCTTTTTCTCCATCGCAAAACTCAGAGTTTTTCACAATGACTTTCCCACCGCAGCAAGCGAGGACACAGCGAATGCGATTAAAAATTCTCTCTAAGCCTACAGAGGGTGATTGTGGAAAGCAACCCATCACTTGTGTTTACTTCCAAGGTCGAAGCACTAATGATTCATTTCCAGGTGATGTTTCACTGATATAGTTGTTCTCGAATCTGGGTAAGAGTAGGAACAAGAAAACAAAATAATAGTTCCCATTCCTCCTCGGTTAAACCGAGCTGTTTAGCGAATCGCAAAAATAGCACCAATCGCCCCCAGTTAATTTTCGAGAATACTTCAGCATAGAGTTGTTTCAACTTTTCAAGATTGGAGCCTGGTAATTTACAAAAGCTTTCTTTAAGCAATTTCACCTCACTTGTTTCTACGCTTATGATAGTACTTGCTATAAAGCGATAGCGATAAAAGTCGATTCGAAGCAAAGACAGAGAGAGCCCCATGTTAACAAAGACAAAGACAAGCGCAAACTGACTCACAATCAAATCATGTACACACTTTACTGTTTTAAAAATAGAACTGGTTTTGAATTTCATTAATTACATAGTCAAGATCCATCACTTTTTCTTCTTTTCTGATAATGTTCTCAGGACATATCATTTCAGTCGAGTCAACGTTGCCAGCTGCCTCCGCGTTATGATCTTCGCGAGCTTCCATTTCATTAAAATCTTTACATTTTAGTCCACAGGGGCCGTCATAAAGAGCATACAATATGCGTTTTTTCATATCTTCATCGTAATAATCGAGTTCCAAAGAAGAAAGATATAGACTGGTCTAAGGCAACTTCGGTAACTCCGTCAGATAACTTTCCCATGTCTGGTCAAGCTTCAACCCCAGAGTGCTGCAAACGTTTTCCACAGTTTTCATCACCACTGCAAGATCTATTTGCTCACGGGCTTCATCATGATAATAGAACCACGCGTCTTCATTATCCATCATCAGGCAAGAGTGTTGTCTTTGGCTTGGGTGGTAAATCGTGCAGCCATGACATCGATTTACTTTCTCTTGATGAATGAGCTTGTCAAACACTGCAGCGTAAGTAAGTTGGAACACATGACCAATAATTGTGGCTACCTTCTTGCGATGGATTTGTTCAACTTCGTCTACAGTCAACAGAGTCTTAGCGCAAGATTCCACTCGAAACATTTCTGTTTTCTCCAACAAACGTAAGACAACCTTGTTTTCTAAAAGTGGAATAGCGCTTTTGATGAAAGCGGCCTTTTATTTTGCAAACATAATAGTCTGGCGACGACCAATCAGCGTTGGGCTGCTTACTTGTCAAGGACCCATCAATCATAAGTGCCCCCCTAACCTGTCAACACACCCACACATTCTTTTGTGACTTCATAATTATTGCTTATAAAATTTCCCGCGCATTTTTTAAATTTATTCCGCCTCGCGTTAATAAGAATCCACCAAAAAAAATTTTCTACCAACACATAATTTATGCTGCATAAGTTAGGATATTCCCGCGCATTTTGTTTTAATTTTATTCTGGCTGCTCACTTTATGTTCATGGCTGCTCATTTACCGGGTATAATTCGGTGCACCTATCACTACTCATGTAACTTATATAACAGGTTTGTTTACGAGATAACGTACCAAATCAGGCTGAAAAGCTTACAATTAATCTGGTAATAGTAAGGCATTATTGTATCAATACAAAACACGGAATATCCGATAAAAGAAGTAAAACGTAATTAGATTAAGGTTATTACGCTTAATACACGGTTATAATTGAAAGTAATTTTAGCCTTTTTGAAAGGCCGATAAAATGATTTTTTGTCTTGTAGCTCTAGCTACTAATTAACAATTATTCCACGAGCGCGCGTTGGATATGAGATGATAGATAGCCAACGAGGCGCGTAGCGCCGAGTTGGCTATAATCATCTCATATCCAACAAGCACAAGTGGAATAATTGTTTTATTAAAAACAACCGAGAAATATTGCTAGATCTTACTGATTTCGCTGTGCAAGAACGACCAGAAGGCAATTTAATGGTCGCCATTTCTCGGCTATGGTATAATTGCTCATATACCATGGCCGCTAAGCCAATCAAATCCCTCGAATTGCATTATACAATGATGCAGTTTTTAATAATGAAATATAGCACTTAGCTTTGTTTTCATCGACAGCTGATTTGACTTGCGTAGCCGCGTAGTCACAAATGTAGACTTTTTTTTTTTAATTTTTTTTATTTTATTATTATTCCAAAACAAAACACTACTTACAAACAAAGTACATTACTTTTAACATTAGTTACAAATCACTTACACTACAATACTCTTTTACTTTCACTTTTTTAACAGATGTAAGGGAAAAAAAAGAAAAGAGGCGAAAATTTCATTAAAGCAAAAACAAAGAACAATGTATTACTGGTCATTGATATATAAAAAACTTGAAAATGAGCATAAAATAAGACATAAATAAACAAGTGCGAAAAGGACAATTATTAAGTGTACTCTTATTTGATCTAGCTTGAGAAGGTCTCCGACGTTTTATTAGATTAGATTTGCAAAATAAGTAGCAAAAGGCACGCACCTTAACGGTATTTAGAATTGTCATATATCTTAAGTTAAAGGTGATCAAGGAGAGGTTTCCATTTTTCAGGAGGGTCGTTGGAACCGTTTTTCTCAATTTCATAGGTTTTCTTTAGAAAACGTAGAAATTGTGGAAAGTTGGGAATTTCGTTTTTCATTTTGTAAAGCCAAATGTGATATCTGCTCATCAAACAGCAAAAATTAATTTGGAGCTTAGCATCTGAGGTGTCAGGGCTAAGGCCTAAGGCAGTGATCATGTCAAGGTTTTCGTTCTGAATTAGTGAGCAAGCACGTAGCCAGTTGAATATACTTTTCCAAAAAAGAGAAGTTAACGTGCAATTCCAGAAAATATGAAGCAAAGTTTCGGTTTCTCCTCCACAGAAAGTGCAACGATCGTTATCTCTAGCTGAAATTTTAAATAGAAAAGAGTTTGTTGTAAGACGTCGATGGAGAAGTTTAAATTGGAAAATAATAATCTTGGTGCTTTTTGTGCGCGTTCTTGCCAGTTGAAAAGTTTTTTTCCAATCAATTTCATCTTCTAGTTTACAATCGTTCTGCCATTTCGCTTGAGAACTTAGCGGCTTCTCACTCTTAAGTGCTACAAGGTTTCTATAAACTAAGTTGCTGGGTTTTTTCGTCACCAAGAATGATTTGTTGAAAGGCTTGACATCTTCTTTTTCAATATTGATTATATTGTTTTTGAATCGTTCCCTCAGGGATTTCAGTGTTGAGATGATTCCGTTAAAAGCGAGAAAGCAGGGTTAAAGTGAATATTTGGTTTGGAACTCTTTATAGGAAAGGAATGTGGTTGGGTTTTTCTTAAGGTGCTCTATCGACAAAATTCCTTCCTTGAGCCATTGTCGAATAAAAGCAGGTTTGCGATCAATTCTAATCAGAGAATTATTCCAGAGAGGTTGCTCATTGTAATGTTGCAAGGAGAGTATATTGTCGGTATGATTAACCTCAGCCCAGATTTGCAATATCTCATTGATGAATGTATCGGAAGTTTGGAAAGAGCGCTTAGTATCTGTCTTGTCCAGGTTGCCTAGGAACACCGCCTCTCCACCATATCTACTGAGTTCCAAATCGAAGAAAAGTTTCCATTTTCCTAAATTTGTGTTATCGAGATATTTTTTGATCCAAATAGTTTTCAAGGATTTATTAAACGAGAAAAGATCAATCATTTTCAGGCCGCCGTTATTGTACTCATTGATCATAATATTTCTTTTAATCCTATCTGGTTTTTCCATCCCAGAGGAAAAGATAGAAAGCATTGTTTATTTTTCTAATAGCTTGGTCATTTGTTTGGAGGGGAGAAAGGATATGAACAGCTGTGAAGCGATTAGACTTTTTAATATCGTGATTTTCCCGAGTAGGCTTAGTCTTCGGTATTGCCAGTTTCTTAGTAAATTCAGAACTTTTTCCGTTTTTTTCTTGGAAATTCAAATTCGCAGCTTCTTCAGGGTCTATTGAAAGCCAAACTCCAAGTGCTTTGATTTTTATTTGCTGCCATTTAAAACCTTTCTCTGGACATAAAACCTCTGGACCTCTCGCCTTTGAACCTATCCATAACGCTTCAGTCTTTTTGCTATGGAGTTTAAGACCAGATATCTTACTAAATTTTCCAATAACATCGAGTGAACTTTCTAGTGCACTCTTTGTGCCATCGAGAATTAGAGTGGTATCATCTGCATATTGGCTTAATTTGATTTCTTTTTGGCCGACTGACACGCCTTTTATATTCGGGTCTCTTCGGATTGCGCTAGCTAAAACTTCTACCGAGAGAACAAATAAATATGGGGAGAGGGGGCAGCCTTGCCTTACGCCTCTTTCTATTTTAAAGCAGTCGCTCGTCCACCCGTTGTTTATTACGCAGCTTTCAATATCATTATAGAGAGTTTTAATCCATTTCTGGATTGAAGGACCAAAGCCATAGTGTTGTAAGGTTTTTTCAATGAAAGGCCATTCTAGTGTGTCAAATGCTTTTTCAAAATCTAAAAGCAAAATCAGACCAGGAATGTTTTTGTTTGCGGTGTAATTTATGACACTGTCAATCAGTCGTATGTTTTCACCAATGAACCTTCCTTTAATAAATCCTGTTTGATCGTTATTTACAAGTTTCGGAAGAATTGACTGGATTCTGTCTGCAATCGACTTCGCAGCTATTTTATAGTCGCAATTTAGTAAAGATAAAGGTCGCCAATTTTTAAGGGTTTTTAGGTCTGCTTCTTTCTTTGGGATAAGTTTTATAATCCCTCGTCTCTGAGTAATTGCCAGGTGACCGTTCTCGTATGCGAAGTTAAGGGCAGCGATCAGAGCATCCGAAATATCATGCCAAAAAGTTTTGTAGAACTCCACCGGTAGCCCGTCTGTTCCGGGAGTTTTGCCGTTCACCATTTGCTTCAAGGACGAAAAGCATTCTTTCTCTGTTAGCAGTCCCTCGCACGAAAATTGTTCTTCCTGCGATAGGTGTACATTATTCTCTTTTGGAAACAAGCGGTTGGCTATGCCCCAGTGTGGATCCTGCACGCCAGTTAACTGCGTCGAGTACAAATTTTTATAAAAGGAGAAGCATTCATGTAAGATTTTATTGTCCGTTGTAATTACGTCGCCATTATCTGTTTTGAGCTGGTTTATTGTTCCTTGTTTATAGTGTCGTCTCTCAAGATTGAGAAAATATTTGTTATTTTTCTCACCCTCATTGTACCATCGGCACTGTGATCTTAAAATGGCGCCTTTTGTTCGATATTCTAAAATGTTTTCTTGTTGCTCTTTTTTGATTTTCAGCATATCTAAGACCTTTCCTCGTTGTAATTCACTAATGTTTTCACCCTCCAGTTCCCTTTCTAGCCAAGCTATATTCTTTTCAATTTCCTCTTCTTGATGGGTCCTTTCTTTTTTCCTTTGTCGTGCATAAATTAGTGATGTTTCTCTCACTTTTAATTTTATCATCTCCCATAGGAGAGAGGGACCAACATAAGGATCATTCGCATATTCATCTTTTGTTTGTTGAATAATATTTTAATTTTGCTAACATAATTGTCTTCGGACAGGAAAGATGTGTTTAATTTCCAGAGACCTGGGCCCCTGGGGTTAAAATTGGTTGTGATTTCCATAGTTATCATTGAATGATCGGTTTTATATCCAGGGACAATGTCTGCAGTGTTGATATTGCCCATTAAACTCTGGCTCGCTAGGAAAAAATCAAGCCTGCATTGAATATTAGGGTTCTTTTGACGCCAAGTGAATCTTTCTTCCTCTGGGTTTAGTGTTCTCCATATATCAATAACATCCCAGGTCTCGCAAATTTCTTTAACCTCTTTAAGAGAATTCTTATGTGTGGTGGGACGGCCTCCTCTCTTATCCTTCGTAATATCCAGTACTAAATTAAAGTCTCCGCCTACAATTATCTCGTCGCATTGAAACTCGCGTAGATAAGTAGATATATCTCTGAAGAAATCAGGTTTGTCGTCATTTGGTGCGTAAAGGTTACAAAGAGTGATAATTTTACCGTTTGCTTTGATGTCGCAGATAATGAAGCGCCCATTAGGATCTGAGCGTGTTTTCATGATTTCTAAATCAAAATTGTTATTAAAAAGGATGCATGCGCCTGCTTTGTTGCTTGTGCAACAGCTGAAAAGGGCTTTATATCCCCATTCAGCGGTCCACAAATGAATATTGTTTTCCGTGCAATCATGAGAGGATTCAGTGAAAGTCTACTGTAAGTACGACGTCACGCAGAGATTTAATCTTTGTGGTTCCTTGAGGCGTCTGTAATCTCATTTAATATGACAGAGAATGAACGGCTCATGTTATTCTCACTTCTTTCTTTGCGATCTGGACAGTGTTTTTGAATATCGTAACTCGATACAAAATTACTGCATTACTCCTCATATAAGAAGATGGCGAGAATAAATTTGAATTAAATAAGTCTGTGGCCTGCCAGTGCTTATGTACGTACCGTCTAATGAGAGGTACCAAGCAATTGTTGATCATACCGATCAAAAAATATATATATATACCTTTAATTATATAAAAGGGACGCGTCGGCAAAATACCAAGATTGTATGACGCTTTGCTTGGCCACGTACTTTGTTTTGTAATGAATCAACAAGATCGATTTGCGCGAATTTCGCTGCAATTGTACGGTGAAAAAAATATTAGCCTGAATGTCGTACGATGCATCCTGTGCACAAAGCTTGGAAACTAATCGCCATCCTTTTTGACCGGGCCTTTAGATCTACTAGTTGTACATTCACTTCCGGAACACAACATTCCCAGCTAATGTTTCTATTGTTTTGCGATAAGCCGCTGGCTTTTCAAATTTGGATAATAACTATCACTGTGTGGAAACGCGGGCACATATACAAGCATCTTGAAATGCGATCGCGTAATTATATTACGGCACTGTTTAGCGGGAACGAGAAGGAAGCGCGCCCTTCCGAAATTGTGATCGATCATGCCTCAAAAGTCGCGTGGAAGTTCATTAGAGAAAAAAAAAAAAAGGAAGATGCGCAAAGCAAGAAATAAAAGGAAGCGATCGCTAAGAGCCGCTAATAAAAGCGAAGCCGGACAGATGCGAAGACAAAACCTGAGAGACGTATTCTTCTGCTTTGGAATTGGCGCGTGTTAATTATGCGAAATGGTAGGCATTGAAACAAAGGAAATACAAGGGACAGAACCAAGGTAAGTCTCGCTTAGTCAAGAAGACGTAAGTTATCACAGAAGAGCATTTGCCTAGACAACCACAATTTTGAATATTCACGCTTAACATAAACACGACCAACATGATCTTGCATTGTGCATCATCCGGGTTATTGTTCCGGGGGTAGGCGCCATAAAATTCATAGTGTAGCGGAGCGGCCCTTAAAATTTATACTCCTGAACTTACAATGAAATGGAACAATCCATACTCACTTTCAGAACAGGGGGCACGACAAATTCACTTTGTGCTCGAAATGTCCAAATTGTAGATGTATTTTCACACCAGATAAAACCATAATGAGGGGACTATATAGAACACTTTTATCAGTGAGGTCAGTATTTTACTAAAAAGCAATACAAAAAACACGCAACTATATAGCTGGTGAAGTAATGAAGGAAGTGACTATGAAGCAAACTCGTAAAAATAATTAAATGCAAAATAAAAAAATGCACAGCCAATGTCAAGGTTGATATCGGTGACATGGTCTCGTGTAACAAAACAAATAACGCTAATACAGCAACTCAGCCTTTAATTTTTTATCCATCAGAACGGCGGGTGTCCCACCTGATACGGTCTGACGTAACGTAAAAAACGTTAATACAGCAATTCAGCCTTTAATTTTTTATCCATCAGAACGGCGGGTGTCCCACCTGATACGGTCTGATGTAACGTAAAAAACGCTAATACAGCAATTCAGCCTTTAATTTTTTATCCATCAGAACGGCGGGTGTCCCACCTGATACGGTCTGATGTAACGTAAAAAACGCTAATACAGCAATTCAGCCTTTAATTTTTTATCCATCAGAACGGCGGGTGACCCACCTGACACGGTCTGATGTAACGTAAAAAAACGCTAATACAGAAACACTGCCTTTAATTTTAAATGGTATGATGTGGCAATGCAGTCACCAGTGTAGCCAGCCATCGGTCAATTGATATCGATCAGAATGGTGGATACCCCCCCCCCCCCCCCCTTCCCCCCTTACTTACACGCTCTAAAATAAAATGAAGTAATTTATTTCCACAAGACTGAAGGTTGTTTCTCCTTGTACAGTTTACTATAGCATCGTTAATATGATGGAACAAGACAGAGGTATGCATATACATGTACATGTCTATTCTTTTCTTCTCACAACTCCTGTCGCGCGTGACTTGTAGTGCGTGTTTTCCTCGCGTTTTGCGCTCGCCCGCGAAACATACACGAAAAATAACGCTTGTTCTGCGGGGCCAGTCTGGTGTTTCTTCTATGGAAAAGTGCGTGTGCATTTTGCTTTCGTCTAAAAGTTAGTTTTTTTTCCGGTGCAAATATCGTACTCAATTTTCGCGTTCTTTTAGCCTCTTCGAAAAATCGCGAGACAATTAGTGTATCTGGTATCGCAGATTATAAGTGAAGAGAGACAACTAGTCACAACATTAAAAGGACCGCTCGCCAAATGCCATGGGATCTGATAATTTTGTCCACATAAGACTCCCTTACCCGGCTCAACTTTTTTTCTTACAAATATGATAATACTTTAAAGTAAATTTAAACTAATAGAGAGCAACTGTTTACTATGGTAGTGCCATGAATATGCATATTCTTCAAGATTCACCATAATTAATGCATTTGTCATTGTACTGTGTTGACAATAACACTCGTGCGATCACTTTTTTCAGGATTTCACTCCCAAGCTCACGATGTCTTTTTTTATGTTTCTTCTAACCGTGTCTCAAGGTGATTTAATAGCGCGC
>NW_028145490.1:2585000-2595000 GCF_977016875.1 Pavona decussata
TTTGAAAGAAAACACGAAGCAATATAATAAAGAAAATTTATGCACTTAAACTAAACAAGTGTTTTCCTGAGTCGGCTGACATTGACCAAAATAACAATGCCTATTACCGATTACTTTAGAGTTCTAAGGCTTTTCCTACTGGCCACAGCTTACCTCTAACGAAAAGTTTATCTGGTTGCGCCTTACTGAAGGCCGCGGGAATTTTATTTTCCTTCGCTTTCTTGAAAATGGGCATTTGCTTTTTCCTCCTCTGGACGATTTCGCGTGGTAGGTCTTGGTACATCTTGTAGTTGCTCTCTTTCAGACGCCTTCCCAGTGACAGAATCTTTTCGCAGTCTTTGAACCTCAAAAATCTGGCAAGGATAGGTCTTGGCTCATTCTCTTTCTTTTTTCCCAGTCGGTGAACTCTTTGGAATTCCATTGTCATCGCGTCCATGTAACCCAACTCGGTATCCATAAAGTTACGGAGGACCTGCTCGGCGTCCTCTTTATCGCTGCCATCTTCGAATTCGTTAATGTTTTCAAACTTAATGTTCTCCCGCCGGGAGTACGCCTCAAGGTACAGGTTCTTGGTTTCCAGCTCTTTTATTGTATTGTTTAGCGTCTGGTTCTCTGTCTCCAGGTTTAGAAGCTTCGCGTTAATGTTGTCGTACTGTTTATTGATGCCTTGGAGTTTTGTCTTGTACATTTCTTCGGCGAAATTCGTACTCTCTTTCAGGTCAGAGATATCTTTTGTAGCACCCGCTTGGAAACTTTCTAGAACTTGGGTTCTCGTTTCTAGATTCAACACAGTAGCTTCAAGATTTTTTACCGCCCGCTCGATGGTGTCGAGTTTCTCGAGCTTTTGAAGTATTTCTTGTAGCGTATCTTGAAACTTTTCCGCCATGCTTGGTGCCACTACGGTGGATTCGTCGATACCTCCGTCGTGATCTTCTTCGCTTCGGGGTTTCTTTGTATCTGGTGAATTGGTGGATGAATTGGAAGACCTATTTCTTCTCTTCTGTGTCAAAACCTCGGGTGATTCGGCCATAAAGTGTTCAGAAACTAAAGGCTTAGGCGGACAGTTTGTCCACGCTGTCTACTCGGCTGCCTCGCGCATGCTCTCCAAAAAAAAAAAAAAAAAAAAAATGTAAACTTGCCTACTGTCGAATAAGCTGTTCACAACTTTTCACAGGAAAAAACGAAAAATGTAGCAAACCGCTTACTCCGAGAAACGATGAACAACACTTTCAGCTGACGCGACCACCACTGCATGTATGATGGCTTAATGGTAACCGCGAAACAAAGGCCCTAAGATATTGGCTTCGTTTTAGTTCCAAGAATTTCACCTTGGTTTGCGGTATTAACTTTTCTAGCTCGTTTCCGGTCTGCCACGAATGGAAAAAATTACATCTATTCTAGCAATGAAAGAGTCAGAATGGAAAGGAACCGTCGATGTCATCAGCAATAGCAAACATTCAAACCTCATATACAAGTTTGTTTTCGCTTTTAACTTAATAAGTCGCTTAAAAGTACAGAGCCATTCAACGGATTTGAATGAGTAGATCTCCTGCATATTTTTTCAGGAAAAATAATAATGCCCCTTTTAAACGTTTTTATTTTAGTATCTACAACGTGCGACCTATCAGCCCCTCAGTGCATTGGGCTGGACATAAAGTGCCTATGAAGTAAAAATTAACTTGCTTGTGCTAATTTGAAAAAGGTCTCTACAGGCCCGCAGATGATCCCGGCCCGCAATTGAATTAAATGAATTAAATTAAAACAATTATTCAAGTGAGCGCTCACTTGAAACAGCCGATTTTTCTCCCAAGAATCGATATTTTTCGAGGAAACCCCATACCGATATGGATGATATAGAGTATTTGGAATCGATATTGACACACCCTCAAGTGTGAGTGTATTTGTATGTCACTGTATTAATTTTGCTGCTTTACATTCATTAAAGAAAAACAATTGTTGCTCGTGTTGTTTTTTGTAATCATTTAGTAAGCTTGTATCAATCAATCAAAGAATAGACGATAAAACTCTCTTGGTAGTGAATTTAACTTTGAAAAATCTTAATCTTCAAATCGATGAAATTCGCCGTCTTTTACAGGCGCAAGGATGGCAAGCCCTAATTGAGGCATAACGGAGGGTTCAATCTCGTCGCCACGGTGGGCTTTTCTTTACAACCCGTTATCCCGATGTTTTTTTTTTTTTGAAATCCCGATCCCGATTTTTAAATTATCTTTCCTCTTGTGCTAAAAACAACGGGTGTTGACAAAGGCGTTTGACTGCACCTATCTTATCTTATCTTATCCAGGCACTTTTATTCAGGTTGATTATGAGCTTATGAGCGCCTGGTAGCATACATTTTTAAATACTGACCTTTTGCAATTTGAATCTATTACTTCAACTTGAAAACGTTCATCATTTCGCCATATAGTATTTTAAAAACGCCTTTCTTCATCTTTACTACCCGACTGAAAGTTTGCTGTCATAAAGACCAACTATATTTATGTGTTGAAGACTAAAGCAGAGAATTAACGGTTTCACAGTTCAGCTCAATACTCTGGGTTAGATACAAAACTTAAATATCCAACCATACCAAACCAGACTCGTGAGTCAACTAATTTTGTGCAGTTTAATTCCTATCTTGACTCTGCCCTTGGGAAGGTGGGGGTGGGGGGGGGGGGAGGGGATAGAATAGGATAGGATAACTATATTTATACACGGTATTTCCTTCAGCTACATAATTATCACTATCAACCAACTATCTATCTATCTAACTAGGATTATAAAAGTTAAAAAAACTAATAAAACAATAAATGCTGCTATTTTTAGAGGCCGTGTTTAAAATCTTACTTATAACTGTGGCGTCTCAATTTAGTCTTAAAATCATTCAAGGAAGTCGCTTGCCGTAATTCTACTGGTAAACTGTTCCACAACTGAGCTCCACTGTATGAGAAACTTTTCTTCAAATAATCAGTGCGAGGTTGTGGAAGAGTTAGCGTGTTTTCAGTTTTCCTTAAATGATAAGAATTCAAATTATCGCGAACAACAAAACATGATCTTAAATATTTTGGTGTCATTCCATTAAAGTTTTATACATCATAATAGATTTCTTATCCAATCTTTGATGACAGAGTTTTCGCCACCCTAGTGCCTGGAACAAATCATCCAAATTACTATCATAACCAGCAGACATCAAATATTTTGAAGCTTTTGAAGCTTATCAGAAAGGCCTTTGTTACAGTTTCCCCACACCTCATTACAATAATCAAAGTGAGGTTGAACAAGGCTATAATAAACATTGATTAAAATATTTAATTGGGATTTTACATGCTGTATGCGCTTTATTGCACCAATGGCGGAAGCAATCTTTTTAGATATATTTTCAATATGGCATTCACAATTTAAAGTTCGGTCGATATAGACCCCAAGAGATTTGGCTGATGCTACCTGCGCCACAGCCATGTCATTTATAGTTAGAGAGGGACTCTCTGAAATATTCGATAATTTCTGCCTAGATGCAACTCCGTTTTTGTCAGGTTTAAAGTAAGCTTGTTGGCTGAAAACCAAGTGTACACTTTGCTTAGATCATAATTAAGACAATTATTTAAATGGTTAACGTCAGTACTAGCAAACGTCAAGCTGGTATCGTCAGCGTACATCCTAGTCTGTGAAAACTGCAAGCAATTCGGTAAGTCATTGATATATAACAAAAAAGGTAGAGGTCCTAGAATTGCTCCTTGTGGAAGGCCGAGAGACAATAATTTCGGGGTTGACGTACAACAATTTATATCACAGGTGCGCCTATTAGCCAAACAGAGTCACTAATAGTGTCAGTGCACTAGCATAGCCATTTGTAATAGAACTGAAGTCTATCATTTCCACGAAACAATAAAACTAACCCTAATAAGAATGACATCTACAGGTTATAGCCGACCAATGAAAAGAGCTGCCTGCCTACTGTTACTTTCAACTGGAAATGTGTCTTTTGCCTCTTTTATCCTAATTGATGCGGAAATAGGTGATATAGTTCGTTTGAAGACTTTTCATTTTCTAATTGCTTCGGAAAAAGAGAAAACCTTGGGGCATGTATTTCTGGGACGGATTTTAGAATATAAATGCTTGGAATAGCGTTTGGTGTTTTTATTGTTACCTGTCCTTATTATGACTCTTGAATCGTTTGAATAACGTCGACACCAAAAGTCTCACCTATGTTTTAGTGTCACTTTGAATGCCGAAGAGAGCATATTTGTATTGAAAGAAACATCAAAATAATGGTTTATTTTTATTCAAAAATATTCCTACTGGGGCGGCACAGAAACTAGCATCATTCAGTTTTGTCTGCAGATGGCTAGGATGGAGATATGGGTTGCAACCTGAAAAAACTGGGCAATTTTTTTTAAGATAATCGTGTAAGTTTTGGAGAAATCGCTAAAAACTGATTATCGTTTATTCTTCCTCGGAAAAGTAATTTCACATTTGCCTCCCGGCACTCTAACAGAGATTTTACGTTATAGAAGGCATTATAACATAGCGCGCGTGCTTCCTAATCTAATTCCTATTGGCATCATCATGGTAAATTCCTCAACGTACGCACGGCCGTGCGTCCATCCGATGACGAGTGCAAGTCAGATGGAGAATATGCGCGCGCCGCGCTATGTTATAACAAGCTTTTTATAGAGAGAAAACACCATAAAAAAAATGTATATTTATATATGAGAGCTTGTCGAAGTTTAATTAAATGCTAAGATTAAACCGATATGGGAACCACTTTCACCTTTGTGTTTTTGTACAGCACATCGAGAGAATGTTGTAATTAATCAGGAACAAAACTTGTTTTCCAGGAATCATTTACTTTATTTTCACTATGCTATGAAAGAATTGGTTCATGATTTTAGCTGTACGTATATCGAGTTATGGATGCACTTGGGAAGTCAGGAGAGCACTCAAGAAGCTAGAATCCCTCTCGGCTACGCCTCGCGCAACTCTTACGCTTCTCCGCGTGCATCCATAACTCAATATACGCACGCTAAACATGAACCAATTCTTAATTCTCTGTCATATATTTTAGCAGTTTTGGCCAACATACAGCAAAATCTCCGTGACAATGGTCCTTTAAGTCATTCTGTTATCTTTGGTAGAATGAAGAAAATCAACAAGTTCTCATTCCGTTTTTTGAGTAAAAATAGAAGTTTGTATGATTGGATATTCCAATCACATTCCAATTCTACTCATTCTAATAGACCTCATTCGTTTTGTTGTTTTGTTACTCCATTACAGATCATGTGACGGTACTCTAGGGAATAGTCTCTTTTAGAATTCAGTTGCCATATTCACACTGGCGGGCATTCTTTACTTCCTGAAGCACAAAGGAACGGTTCTCCTGAGAAAATCGCGTGGTTAGCTTGTAATGGGCATGAACCATTTTTAAGCGAATAAGGTCTATTCCAAAAACGACCGAAGAAACGAACCCTTAGTGTGCACATGCGTACCTGAACCGACTATAAATACTGAGGCCAAGATGCAAAACCTCTTTAAATTTCCTCGTCTAATTTTTGGAGCTGCAGTAAATGACTGCAAGCAGATTCGGGTTTGACATCATTTTCATTTTTAGTAGGCTTTTTCGGGTTCCACAAGCCACGTTTCAGTTTGAAAACTAGCAATGCAATTACAAGAAGAACAAGCATAGAAGCTGAAACGGAGATTAACACAACATGCCAGATTGCAAGCGTGTTTTCATTCTGCAAAAATTCTGTTTGAGTCTGACTTCTGCGATCGACTGTCACAATGGACGAGAAAAGCAGCAACTCTTTCTCTAGGGCGTTGTGTGACGCAGGTGTGGCCGTTACATTTATTTGCGTGACAGTGCTTGAAGGCGTTTCTGGCTGGCAAGTCAGTATCAGAAGGCACGAAGTGTTTTGCGTTGTTTTGAGAGTGACTGAAGATGGCTGAACAGTTCCGTTTATTGGAGACTGGTTTCGGAATAGCTGCTAGATAGCAAAAAGGTAACAACAAACAAGAGGTTTACCAATGCACAAAAAGTGTATTGAATTATCTTTCATGTAAAGCTCTGCGTAACATACTTCGGATTGGGCAGGCCGTGCACGCCCGCAGTAGTATACCTTCAGCAAAATTAAGCCCCGTTAGCGGATTCCCCTGGGATCCCCTTGGATCCCCTTAATTAATATTCCTAAGTGTCTAGTCAATGACGTCACCTCCTGAATAAAGCCTGGACAAAATGCGTTCCTCCATACTAATTCAGTGCCTAGTCAGTGCCTTCCTGCATACTAATTTTTTGACTTCCTCCATACTAATAAGTGCCGAGGTTTACTAATTAGGGTAACTCTAGTACAATAAAAGCAATAAACTGGCCTACGCTTGCCCGCTAATAGTTAACACGGATTGGATCTTAAGATTTGTATTGTCAGTTTGAATAAAAGCGCGCTTTCTCTTGATAGCGTCACTCTTGCAATCCGTTTGCTGGGAAAATTTATCGCCGAAATTTCAGGTTATTCATGGATCATTACCGTTAAAAAACAAAAAAAACACACACACACACAAAGTGGCGCTGAAAACTCCATATTTCAAGTTTGTTTGACAATTATAAAACCGTTTTCTCCTATCTTTCTTGAGGAAATGAAAAACTATTAAAGTCTCAGCGTTTAATGCACTGTTAGTCAGTTAATTATGCGAGTTCGCAAGCCCAAAGTTGCATACAAATTAGTTCAGCTCTGCTGGAAAACCCCCAAGGGAGTTTCTTGACGTATAAGTATGTTAATAATTTTATATAACTTAACAAGGATCAATTGAAACACGCGACTTATAATTGCTTGCAATAGAACCAGACAAGAGATACCGTTATAAAAACTTTGTTAAAAAACAATGACAAAAAAGAGTAGAATACACAGCGATTTCAAGCGGATGGAAATTAATTAACGTTTTTGTGTGTAACTGCTCCGCAATCATGGCACCGACGAAAGCCCTCTTTCATTTAATTTCTCCCCTCAGAAATCTGATGACCGCATATAAGACAAATCTTGCACTAAGAAAGAGAAAGAATGTTGCACATTTATATAAGTTTTCAGGCCATAAAACTCTATTGTTTTACCTCCACCACCACCACCACTGCCACCGCCATCGCATTTCTATTGTTTTCCCTCCACCACCCCCACCGCCACCACATTTCTATTGTTTTCCCTCCACCACCACCACATTTATATTGTTTTTTCGCCACCACCACCACCACCGTTACCGCATTTCTATTGTTTTCCCTCCACCACCACCACAGCCACAACATTTCTATTGTTTGCCCTCGACCACCACCACCACATTTCTATTGTTTTCCCTCCACCACCACCACAACATTTCTATTGTTTTCTCTCCTCCACCACCACCACCACCACCGCTACCACCGCCACCACCGCCACCACATTTCTATTGTTTTCCCTCCACCACCACCACCACCACATTTCTATTGTTTTCCCTCCACAACCACCACCACATTTCTATTGCTTTCCCTCCGCCACCACCACCACCTGTTTTTGTATTTTTTTTGTAACTGCCACCTCTTTTATCGAAATATTTTCCTAGTACTGAAGTGACCGTGGCGAAATGAGAAGCCATCTTGTTTCCGTTCGTCTGCTCGGAAGTGAATAGTACTTGGCTAATCACCTCCGAGCTAGTCAATCAGCAAGCGCAAAAAGCACTATTCACTTGTGTGGTATATACTAACAGTACTGGTTATCACCTTTCGAAACTGGTTAGATTTATAAACTATTTAAACTACTGGAAACCAGAAAACGTATTGGGAACGTTCGATATATGGTCATAGTAGTAGTAGAGTAGTAGTTCTTTATTTAAACTCAGGTAAAAACTCTGTTAAACTCTGTTGTTAATGACAATAGTATTTTAATTACAATCATTTGCAAAAACTAAAATAACTATTAAAAACTGATTTACCAGACTGCCGAGTGGGAATCGAATGTTTCAAGTGCGAGGTTGATTTCCTATTTAAACTGCCCAATTGATCTGATCGCCCTAATACTTTCAAGAAGAGAATTCCACAGCAAGGCACCACTATAGCTAAAGCTACGTTTCAAATAGTTAGTACGCGGCTTGGGTAAGTTTAACTTACGGAAAGAATCACGCAACTCATAGTCTGTGTGTCACTCACTGAATAATTCATGCAAGTACACTGGGGCTAACCCGTTAAGGGACTTAAACATCATCATAGCTTTTTGCTTTCTTCTTCTTAATGATAGCTGGTCGCACTTCAATGTTTCAAGAAGCAGGCTTGAGTTTACCTCGCAGTTGGCTTGCAGAACAACCCTAGCTGCTCGGTTTTGCAATTTTTGTAGTTTCTCACGTAGATAAGAACTCAATCCATCCCAAACGGGGGCACAGTAATCGACGTGAGGTTGGATTAAAGCGTTATATGCGCTTTTGAGTATTTTTATAGAAAAAAGCGCAACATAAGTATTAAATTTTATTATTATTAAATATTATTATTATTATAGCGGAGCTCCACACGCCGGAAGCGGGCGCGCGGAGCCCCATCGATAAAAGATTTTGGTAAACCCATGCATGCGAGAAATTTTGGTTATGACGTCACTGTCCGACCGTCCGTACGAACGTCCGCCCCTCTATGTCAGCCACCGTGAAATGTCACACTCAACCTGTGCGGTAACCCGCGTTTTTTCGGCGGTAAGTGGGATGGCTTACTTTTTTTAGAAAAACAAACGATTTTGAAGAACACTTATTTCTTGTATGCGTTGAATATGTTGTCAAACTACATATGTCGAGAAAGCAGGCGACCAATAAGCAAATTTGAAACCCGAGAGCGACGAACAAACAGGCGAAATGTCAGTTGAAAACAAACATGCGGTGAGCTGGGTGAGTAAGCAACTCCAGGTCGCATGGAAATTAAATTTAATTTTGCAGGCAACTGTCGGTAATTTTCCATATTTAACATACTTCAAATTATACACAAATACTTAAATCGTTGCCATACGACAAATATTCGTGGATAAACTAATTTTGAACATTCACAGAGCTATTCACAGAGTTATGTTTTGTGTTGGACTTGTGTAATTCGTTCGCAGCGCTCATTTGTAAAAACGCAGTAAACGTTTAAATATTTCGGACCACAACCAAACATTATTTTTCCTGTACTCTCCTTTTGTTAACGTTTACTTATAGACTAGAATTATTTCTGTAGGAGAAACATTTACAGAGTTATGTGTTGTATTGAACATTTTGTGTTGGACTTCTCTTTTTCATTCTCCATTCTCAGAGCATAACTTTTGTAAACACGCTCTAATTTTAAGCGCTCGCTGAAATATTTCGGACCACAAACAAACATTTTTCCTGTATTTTCCGTTTGTTAGCGTTTACTAAGAGACTAGAATTATTTCTGTAAGAGAAATATTCACAGAGTTATAAAATGTTTTGAACATTTTGTGTTGGGTTTCTCTAATTCATTCGCCATTCGCAGCGCATAAGTTTTGTAAACATGCTATAATTATAAATTAAAGCACTCACTGAAATATTTCGGGCCATAACTAAACATTATTTTCCTTGTATTCTCCGTTTGTTAAAATTTACTTAGAGACTAGAATTATTTCTGTAGGAGAAATATTCACAGAGTTATGAATTGTTTTGAGCATTTTGTGTTGGACTTGTGTAATTCATTCGCAATTCGCAGCGCATATTAGTTTTGTAAACTCGCTCTAACTTTAAGCGCTCACTGAAATATTTCGGACCACAACCAAACATTATTTTTCCTGTATTCTCCGTTTGTTAACGTTTACTTAGAGAGTAGAATTATTTCTGTAGGAGAAATATTCACCGAGTTATGAATTGTTTTGAACATTTTGTGCTGGGCTTCTCTAATTCATTCGCAATTCACAGCGCATAAGTTTTGTAAACACGCTCTAATTTTAAGCGCTCACTGAAATATTTCGGGCCACAACCTTAACCAAACATAATTTTTCCTGTATTCTTTTCTTAA